>NC_051154.1:61508392-61562120 GCF_013339745.2 Dermacentor silvarum | reverse complement strand
AGCGTTATCTCGAAGACGGCCAGCTACTGCTCTACTGACGATGAACTCGACGGTTTTGCTAGACGCCTGGCCAGAAGCCGTCGGCATTCCCGAGAGATGTATTGCCGAGATAACGGCTCCCGCCAAGCTTCCATTATTTCTGCTTGTGTTGTTTCCTTTTTTTTATGTGTACATCATAGTCGCCGAGGGTTTGCGCATAGATCAGCGTTCTGCTTCACGAGATTCTTATAGAGTTGCTGTGGTGCATATTGGTTCTGAATAGAACAAGATATGTCTCTAGAATTGCGTTTGTAAGGTTTCTTGTGAACAAATCGGGGAAGAGTTTGCCTTACTGCATTGCTTATACCCCATAGGAGCAAATAAATTAGAGGATGCTATATAGAGTCATGTGGAATAGGAAATTTGACATTTCAAACAATGCTAGCACGGTAATGGGAACACGCATGGCGTATTATACCGTGTGCACCAGGTAACATTAGCCGAACTGTTCAACGAAACAAACATTTAAAAAGGACGGTGCAGACGCTGCAGACACAATTATAAAACCTACGGTGTTCAGTTGCCAGAGGTGTGACGACCGAACACTGTATGATCTTAAGATCGTATCTTGCACTGTGTTTTCGAAATCTTTTGTTTAGTTGAACAGCTTGGCTAACGTTAGTGGGGACACCCTATAGAAACCGTGCTATATATCTAACATCTCTGACCAGGGATTCTTGCAGAACGACCATAAGCTTCCGCAAGAAGGGTTTAGTCACTGGACAGCAGCGTCACTAGACGCTGCTGTGCGACCGTTGTTGAGTGTGCTCATGTTGTTCAGTTGTTGTTAGTTTTATTATCGGGTGACGTAGAGTCAAACCCCGGCCCTGATCCTATTCTCGTGGAACTACAAAAACTTTCCGCGGGCCAGTCAACGCTAATCAGCGAAGTGCAGGGACTGAAGAACCAACTATTAACAACAGAGCAAACCCTATCTGACCTAACTAAAAGAATGACCGATATTGAAAAGCATTACCATTCTCTGCCATCCCTCCAAGCCGAACTAGAGCTTTCAAAAATAACACCGTTCATACAGCACGCCTAACAGATGCTATTGAGGCACGTTTGGATGACGCGGAAAACAGGTCGCGACGTAACAGTCTAATTTTCTACGGCCTTCCAGACGCTAAGCCATCTGAATCGTATGCCGAATCTGAGCAAATAATCATTCGACATTGCCGTGACCACTTAGGTATAGATATTGACCCTAAAGAAATCGACCGTGCGCATCGCTTAGGCCGCCACACAGGCGGGAGATGTAGGCCGATAATAGCGAAATTCGCGTTCCACAAAACTAAAAACGGGATCCTTTCAAACGGACGTAAGTTGAAAGGAACACCCTACAGCATAGGTGAGGATTTTTCACGCAGGGTTCAGAACGCCAGAAGTCACTTGGTCAAATTTGCAAGACAGAAATCTGTTACATTTTCCCTACGCTACAAAACACTGCACATCGGCTCGAAACGCTATCTATTCAATGAAACGTCAAAAACAGTGCAAGAAATCCAGTAGCAACCATATCGGCATCAAGCAGTTATCACCAGTTTTCACCCTAGACCAAAAGCTAACCTTTCTTTTTCCGTAATCTTCACTAACATTCGAAGTTTCATACCCAAACGTGATCACCTGTCTCATCTTGTCAAGTCTTCAGATAGCAGTTTTCTGATACTAACCGAAACATGGCTATCAAGTGATGTTGCCGACGCAGAAGTACTCGCCGATTTAGCGAATTTCAATGTTTATCGGAAAGACCGCAAAGGCACTCGCGGGGGCGGTGTTCTCATTGCAGCCAGTAAACAATTACCATGTCCTGTAATTAACATTGACTCCGAATTAGAAATTTTATGGGTATTATGTCAAGCTTTACCTCAATCTGTATTATTGGGTGTTTGCTATAGGCCCCCATATAACAATCCTAACTTTTCTCGCGCACTTAATACTATTCTAAACCAGCTTACCTTGACATATTCTAAAGCCGATCTCGTTCTTTTTGGAGATTTCAATTTTCCTGGTATTAATTGGAGCGAAGTAACTGCAACGGCTAACACAACTCAAGCTAAAGATTTTATTGATGTTTGCCTTAACTATAACCTAACGCAGTTAGTAACTCAACCAACACGTGTCACTTGCGATTCGTCTAACATTTTGGATTTAATACTGACAACCCATCCCGATAGCCTGTCTTCGATTCACTATCTCCAAGAAATTAGTGACCATAAAGTAATTCATGTAGATTTCAGTTTTTGCCCTACTGCCAATCCCTCGCAAAAGAAAACAATAACCTTATACGATAAGGGTAATTATGACGCCATAAATAATGAACTTTGCACCTTTCTACCAACATATGAGGTCAATTTTCACCATCGTTCTGTTCAGGAAAACTGGCTTACTTTTAAGCAGAAACTAACCGAGCTAATACACATGTTCATCCCTAAAACTACTATCCGTGTAAACAGCCAAAAACCATGGTTTAACAAAACTTTGCACCACCTAGATAACAAGAAAAAACGTTTATTCCGGAATGCCAAACTTAAAGGGGGCGCCCAAAACTGGGAAAAGTATTATGCAGCTGAAAAAGCTTATCTCACAGGAATCCGTAGCGCCAAATTCGCTTTCTTTAACAACAATTTGCCTAATATGTTAGCTAATAACCCCCACAAGTTTTAGCAGATAATTAACCCCCAAGCAGTAGCTTCTACCACTCTTACTAACGACTCTGGAGAGGTTATTTCCGACGCTGAATGTCCCGACGCATTTAACAAGGCCTTTTCATCTGTCTTCACTAAGGAAGTAGACTCTTCCTTACCTATGTTTTCATGTCGTGTCACATCTTTCATCCCTGAAATCAGCTTTTCTGTTGATGGTATCTCATCCCTCATCGAAAAGGTCAAGTTGTCATCGGCATCTGGACTAGACGAAATTAACGCGAAACTCCTGAAAAATATAGGGCACGTTGCTTCGGCTTATTTTGTTTTAATATTTTCGCAATCTCTTTCTACAGGTATCATTCCAGATGACTGGAAAGTGGGAAAGGTCGTTCCCATCTTCAAATCCGGTAACAAAAACTCACCTCTGAATTACCAACCAATCTCCCTGACCAGCATACCTTGCAAACTCATGGAACACGTCATTTACTCTTACATCATTAATTTCCTCGACTCTCAAAACTTCTTTCACCATTCTCAACATGGGTTTCGTAGGGGTCTCTCTTGCGAAACCCAGCTTGCCATCTATGTTCATGACCTTCATGCTAACCTTGATGTTAACGTACAAACCGACTCCTTATTTCTTGACTTCGCGAAAGCCTTTGATAAAGTACCCCATAAACGCCTAATTTTAAAATTATCCTTCTTAAACTTGCACCCGAATGTACTAAATTGGATAAAAGAATTTTTGACTAACCGTTCACAAGTAGTGTTTACAAATAACAAATTATCCAGCCCACTACCAGTGTCATCGGGGGTGCCTCAGGGCTCTGTCCTCGGTCCTCTTCTGTTCCTAATATACATTAACGACCTACCTTTGCATGTATCTTCTAATATCCGCATGTTTGCTGACGACTGCGTCATTTACCGAACCGTTACTAGCCCATCTGACCATACGATCCTACAACAAGATCTCGACCACATAGTAAAATGGTGTGATGACTGGCTAATGTCCCTAAACCCTACTAAATGCAAACTAATTTCCTTCACTCGTCGTCAATTTACCTTTCACTTCACTTATAACATAGCTAACGTCCCCGTTGAATCAGTAACCACTTATAAATACCTTGGAGTCACCTTATCTAACAATATCTCCTGGAACACGCACATTGCTAAAGTCACGTCATCTGCTAACAGAACTTTGGGTTTCTTGAAACGTCATTTGCGTAACGCTCCTAGTCACGCTAAACTACTTGCTTACAAATCATTAGTCATGGCTAAGTTAGAGTACGCATCTCCCATCTGGAACCCACCCGAAGTAGGTCTCACTAATACCCTAGAATCCGTTCAAAACCGTGCTGCTAGATTCATTCATGCTTCTTATTCATATGAAATCAGTGCTTCTTTCCTCAAAGCCGAGTGTATCTTATCACCTTTGTCTTGTCGCCGACGCATTGCAACCCTCTCTCTATTTCACAAGTTCTTTCACTCACCACTTAATTGCCCTCCTTACATTATCCCTGCAGCCCACATATCTCCTCGCATCTCATCGCACTGGTCATGCGCTACAAGTTTCTCGCCCACGTGCGCGTACTAAAACATTTTCTGCTTCATTTTTTCCCAGAGCAGCAAAAGACTGGAACGGCCTTTCTCGCAACATCGCCACTATCACCTGCCCATCAAGCTTCATGCATAGCATATCAGATTTATCATCGCACTGATCGTTGTGTTAACAATATTGTGTGTAAAAAAAAACCCCACCCCTTATGTAATACCCCCTCGGGGGTCTTTAAGGAAATAAAAATGAAATGAAAGATGTCCCTAAACCGTGAAAAACGTAAAGTTGTTTCATTATGTCGCCGTCTAATCGCCTTTGTTTAACTTACATCATTGTTAAAGTACTGCTTGCAATGGGTCAATTAGGTAAATACCTAGGCGTTAGATTGTCCAATGATCTATCATTGCGCTGCTCACGCAACTAAAGCACTATCTCAATTCACAAACAGACCTCCGTATCGTTAAGTGAAATAATTTCGTTGCCACAGGTTTTTCAGAAAGTTAATGCTTTGTGTGAGGCGTAATGTGCGGCGAGGTCAACCCTCTTGAACTTCATAAAAGTGAGCGACATAACTTTATTTGAAATCCGGCGATTGGGAGGCCCGGGCCTGGGGCAGCCTAGATGGCCACTGGGAGCTGTTGCTCCCGCACGGCATCCATGGCTCGCTGGACGGCCCAAAGTTGGTCTTGGGGTTCCGAGCTGAGCAGCGTGGCCGACCACCGCGCCCGTAGATTTTCCGGGGAGACTGCCATTTTTTCTTGATATATTTTACATCCCCACAACAGGTGTTGAAGGGTGGCTCTAGCAGATTTGCATAGCTTGCATATATATATATATATATATATATATATATATATATATATATATATCGCTGGCGTATATCTCAGGGTAGAAAGTCTTTAACTGCACGGGACTCACATAGGTTTCGGTTTGTAATCGCCTCCAAGCAACGGACTCAGTTCTGTTCAGTTTAGTGTGAGGCGGTGGTAATATTCGCCTCTGATTTTGATAGAATTTTCTAATATAGCTAAATCTTGTTAGTCTGTCTTTTTCTCTCCAGATCTCCTCCTCCGCGTTCCCCTGACCAATGGAAGTCACTGCTTGCTCAGCTCGGCGAGTAAGACCTCGAGCTTCGCGGTGTGCTACCTCGTTGTGGTTGATTGCGTGAATGCCTGGAGTCGTATGCGCTGGGAACCAGAGAAATTGCCTGCCGTTCTTCTCTGCGTTAGAGAATGTTGCTTTGTTGACTATGACGATGTGCCACGCCTCAGGAGAGATCCTACCCTTAGCATAGTTTCTAATGGCCGTCTGAGAATCACTAATTATGTATTGAACATTTGTGGAGACCAATGCTAGTGCAATGGCTACCTCCTCTACTGCCTCGGAATGTTTGGTATTAAGTGACACGCTTGTAAGGGGATTTTGGGTGTGATCTACGACTACCGCCACGTAGCTATTTCTGCGTGGGTATTCAGCCGCGTCTACGAAGGCTGCTCTGTCGTCCGAGCCATAGCTTGGGATCATTTTCTCTGCTCTACTCGTGCGTCTGCCCTTGTTGTAAACTGGATGCTAAACTGGAGTTAGACACAAAGGTAACGAACACCATGAGATTAATCAAACGAATTACTAACAAGCACCAGCGTATGAAGGAAGAAAGTATCATACGGCTCATACAATTATTCATAATCAGTGAGATCACATACATAGCAGCCTTCCACAATTGGTTTGCAGCTGAAAGGACCAAAATTAACATCCTCAAAAAAAAAGGCATACAAACTAGCACTAGGGATTCCAATCAGTACGAGCACAGATATCTTCCTAAAGTTAGGACTCCACAGCACACTGGACGAGCTCATAGAAGCGCAACAAACATCCCAGGTGGAACGACTAACCAAAACCAAAACAGGACGGCATATACTACTCAAGCTAGGAATGAATTACCACAATCAATACGGGGAAAAGGGGACGATAACGAGAGAAATTCGCGACAAACTCCTAGTAACAAATATACCTAAGAACTTTATAAAAGCCACACAAAATATTTATGTCTCACGTGCCTGCATATTCTAATTGCTGTGTTATATAATGTTATATATGTATGATATCATGACGTTCATTTCAACAATTGAGTTTTATACTTGCATGTGACGGATACTGAGGCGCCAATGCACAGCAGACAACATTTTTAAGCTTCGGAATTGAATCGTGCCAGTAAAAAGCATATATCAAAAGCGTGTTAGTGCCATTTTGCCACGTGTAACAATGACCGTTTCCCCAACACAAGATTATTAAAACATTGTTTTATTGCTCTAAAAACACATCTTCATTCTCTGGGGAGCGGAATAAAGAATAGTTCACACACTGCAGGTGGTTCACGAACACGTCATAAAAAGGTTCGTATAACCTAGCTAAAGTGGGGCTCCTTCAGTTGCCATGAAGATATGCGGAAGTTCAAGAGGAAATCCTAAACCTCCCTTTCCAGGAGATTTCCTCAAAAAAATTGTGCCTTTCACGCGCACAGGAAATAATATTTGCAGCCTTTCACGCGAAGCGTTAATTGAAAAAAACCACTCATCAGCGAGCGGTAGCCTAGCGAAATCCTCCTTATCACACAGTATCCAATGCTTTCCAAGGGGCTGTCCTCTTCCCTTAAAAACCCAGCGAAATATGTCGATATCGAATGGAATGGTGACTGTTCCACTCGAGCGTCTTCTAAACTGCAGTTTCTTTTGCACTTCGTGTTGAAAACTGTCAGCTGCATACTGAAGTCTGAATTCCGTTGGCTTCCCGTCCCTTCCCTTCAGTGCCGCTGAAATCGCCACCGGTACTGTGAATATTTTCATAAATACGTACCCGGGGTGGTGTATGATAACGAGGACAGAATATGAAAATTTTAAATAAAGCCCACAAGAAAGCCGAATTTGATGGCGGCCCACTTATGGGCTGCTTAGAATGCATTTCAGCCTGAAAGTTTCCGAGAACCCCGAACTGTGTTCGTCACTTGTAGGAAGCGCGATGAGACTGGCAAACGTTTTATTTCATTTTCTTTCGTGTATATATTATTATACAGCGACATATGCCGAGATATACGCAGAGAAGGCGGCACGTGGCGTGCGCTGTCTATTCACGCCTCGGGTATACAGGGTGTTTTTTACAGCGTAAGCTGTTATGGGCTCATTCCAATAGCCGTTTCGGGTCGCGATGATGCCGCCGCCGCCGCCCCGTAGCCTGTGACCAGCACTGGAAATGCGAAAAAAAAGTACCCGCTCTCCGCCGGGATCGAACCAAGGCCCGCTGCGTGGGAGGCGGATACTCTACCACTGAGCCACGCAAGCGCTTGCTATCCGAGAGCGGGAAAGTGTACTATAAATGCAAGTGAGTACTTCGGGGCCCGTCCTCGACACTACTTATCCCAACGATCAAATTTTGAATAGTGGACTTCATGTGGGAGCTACGCGAACAATTAGGTCCCCTTGGCAGGCTCCTTGAAACCGCAAGTGCCCGCCAAAAGAGCGTCTGTGTCAAATTGCTCTGTATCTAGAGGCCGCCAATTCGTACAATATAATGGTAAACATAACGTGACCAAGATATATATTTTTCTAATTTAAAAAATTTGGTGCAGCTAAACAAAAAAAAAAACCACCCTGTTTATGACCTCTGCGGAAGATTGCAATCAGTCGCCCAGGTATAGCGAAGGCAAAGCCAGATGGATGCTATCGCTTTCTTCGCTATCTCCGTCTTTCATCCGCCGCTGCGCTCCGCGTTCGCTTTTAACAGCGGAGTTGTTTATGCCGGCCGTTAGTGCGTCCGTCCGTCGCCGACTAAAAATGTGGGCCGATCCTGGCATTATTGCAGACAGGGTCCAAGCGCAATGCCACATACCCCGGTGAACTACGAAGCTGAGCCTAGCTAAGTCTAGATAAGCATGGTTGGGACTTCTTAACCTTAATCATTCATCGATAGCCAATTGATAGCCAATCAATTGCTAATCAATAATCGATCAATAATGAATCAATTCCGGAAAATGCTGGGCATGACTTGGTAATGCTTAGGCTAGCCCAAATACGTACCCAATACCTTGCGATAGCCAATCAATAGTCGATCAATAATCAATAAATTCCGGAAAATGCTAGGGATGTCTTGGTAGTGCTTATCCTAGCCCAAAAGCCAGGACTAGCTAGGTGCCCATCGGCTCCGCTGTCTCTTTATCATTGCATTTCGAGTACAAGCTACGCTAATTTTTTCATCCTTCGCTATACTCGCTCGCTCAGTTATGCCGACGGACATCGACGCTCAACATAGAAACGGGCGCTTAATAGCTGCGCTCTAAAATATGGACTTAGCAAGATGTACCTTATAGTGCCAGTTATTTATGTGATATAAAAATTTAAGACACGAAAGCGTGTTTCTTTCACGTAGAGATGGGAACTTTGCGGTCGCGATGAGAGCGATTACTGATGTACGCCCAATATTACCATAGATGAAACGAGCTAACCTCTTTCGTACACTTTCAATCATGCTCTTATTTTTAGATGTTAAAGGATCCTAAGGAATGACAGCGTAGTAAAGTATTGGTATTAGTATGGATTTGTGGCCAAGCAAACGAAAACTGGGAGTGGAACGCCAGGAACCCTTTCTAAGAAAGAAAAGTTTTGTATTAGCACTGGTTGCAACGTAATGAATGTGATTATTTCAAGGAAGAGTGTTAGTATTCCAGAGCCTTATATAGCTATAATGCTGTATTTCTAAGAGGAAATTATTGTTTGAAGTGAAGTGCAATTTTAGTGGCTCCTCTTTTTATGCATTTCTCATGAATACGGTTTTCTCGAAGTTGATAGGCATTTGCCAAGCGTCACACCAAGGGATCACTTTTCGAAATGCATTAACAACACTTTGTAATCTGAGCTATTCAATTATTTATGATATTTTATTGTAGCCGCAATGTGTTCCTAAAACGATTGTATATTCCAGTACTGATTTTTAAACCTCAACTTTTTTTTAAATCCTGGGTCTCGTTACTGGCCAATCCTTGCGACAAAGTCGGCACAGTATCGTCCGACTCACGTTCGAGCCAAAACCAAAAGCAAATTAAATAAATAAATTACGCTACGTGACGTCCCAATGCAACACAGGAGCTATGAGAGATGCATTATTGGGTGCCTCAGGTACAATTTCGACCACCTGTGCTTTTTACGTGCTCTCTATGCACGGCAAGCGACCTGTTTTTTATTCCTCTACGAAAGGTTTTGTTTTTCCATTTACTATGAGAAAATAACTTTAAATAAAAGTAAGGGTATAAGCCGCGCCTGGTAAGGCTGCAGCTGGCGTGAAAAGAATTTACAATAAATTAAAAGGTGCTTTAAATACTGCCCGAAGAGGAAATGCGAGGCGTCTTAACGTTCTCAGGGAAGGCGGAATATTCTCGTATAGAACGTTTATTTAATTAAGCAGGGAGGATCATTTCGTTTACATGGGGCCTGTCGATGCTATATTCTGTGGCTTTATGAATCTGCTGAGGATCACTTGTCAAAGCTAAAGAAGTTTAGAATGTATTGAACAACGCTGACGGTTTAACATAGCATATTCAAGAGGAACTCATTCTTTCACGATTAGGCGCAGAAAATGCGTGTTTTATGAAATATTATAAAAGTAGACACCATAATTTTATTACAGTACAGCCCCAGTACAATACCAGCGCCCCAATGCCATCCGATTGAACACGCAGAGCGTGTAAATGCTTGCTTTCAAGCATTATTTTAAAGCGAAAAGCTTTCTTTGTCTCTTTCAGCCATTCTCGAGCTGAGACTTCCCCGCCGTTACAAAGGCGCAGGCGCAAAGGGCGCGTGCACTCGCATAAACCAGTTGCGGTGCGCACTCGTTGAGCTCATTGCCGATCGGCAACGGTTAATGTCCATTGAAGCGCTGAGGCTCTCTCCCTATACTACCGTTACAGGTGTCCCGGTTAATAGCTCGGTTCTCTTTGTAGTTACACAATGAAACAAGAAACCATACCTAAATATCTTAACTGCAACAGATAAAAGCAGTCATTCCATTATCAAAGCAAATAGCTTTTTGAAGCCTTCGGCTAGTCACCTACATTAACAATCGTCGTCAGTGCTTTCTCCACATATTTTTTAATCCGTAGCATTGTTCGGCTAGGTTCCTGGGGTCATTTGCGGCTCCGTTCCTGTCGTTCTTCCCTTTGGTGTCCCCAAAATCCTGCAGCGCCATCTAGGCATGATTTTCGGCTAATACACGCGTACGAACCTCCTACGCGATGTTTTGTGATAAAGCCGCCTTTTGCCGGCACACATCCGCACAAAGGCCATAGAGTTTCAGACATTGATTACTAGAGGGAACTCGGGTGCTAGTGTCTACGGGAGCTGCAAGCAATTAAGGCGGTTCAGCCAGCATTAGAAATGATGGTTAGTACATGGATTTGCCTAAAATTTGTCTTTCTTGCTTCAAACGGTTTCGGGACATTGTAATCTCATGCTTGTCAACAAATTATCGTGTTATAATTAAATTAACATTATTAAAATATCAAACTGCACACGCACCGACCAACTTCTGCAGTTGGGTATTCATAATACTCTGGAAGAAATTGCAGAAACACAAGAAAGGGCACAGATTCTCAGACTCTCCGGCACCACGGCGGGCAGACGACTCCTAACAGAGATGGGCGTCCCCCCCCCCCCCCCGGCTAGGGTCGAAGACTCCTACCAGGGTCTTCCGAAAGAGCAGAAAGACCATATCATCATATCCCCCGCCCCGCGCAATATGCATCCCCAGCGCAAAGTGGAAAGAAGGAAGGCCAGGGCCGTGGCGCTCCTACGCCGGGTGACAGAACTCCCTGGCGGCAGCTGCTTCGTTGACGCGGCCCAATATGGCAACAGCAAAAATTTCACAGTAGTGTGAAACCACACTACTGTGGTTTCACACTCATCAACCACAGGGGTTCGACCGTTAACGCAGCTTCGGTACGAAGCACATCGTCATGTGCGGCCGACAAGTGGCCATTGCCTTGGCCCTCCTGGACGAGAAACATGCCAACATCCATCTTCAGCGACTCCAGGGCAGCCATCCGCGCCTTTAGCGTTGGCGCCGTGTGTAAGGAAGCCTGTCGCATCATAGACGGCAAAAGCATCGCCACCCACACTCTCACGTGGTTCCCCTCTCACATCGGCGTCCAGGGCAATGAGGAGGCATGACCGCTGGCAAAAGCAGCACACCATGCTCCTGTACCATTCAGCACCGCTGTAACTACCTTTGACTATACGCAAGGCACATGTTGCAACGGCACCTAACGGCGCTCCACCCGGATCGGCGCGTCGCCAGCGGTCGCCCTCCCCGTCCACTTCCTGATCGCGGCCTCACAAGGCAGGAGTGGTCTCTCCTGCTGCGCCTCCGGATCGGCTGCTCCTGGACGGCTTCCCGGAAGTGTACAGCAAAGGCCTGGCTCCAACCCCGGCCTGCTCAGCGTGCGGAGAGGAGGAAACAATCGAACATCTACTTTGTTTCTGCCCCGCCTTCTCCAAAGAAAGGGCTTCTCCCTACACGTCTTTCCGACGCCTAGGACTCTCTACGGACTCAGCGTCGCAGCTGCTCTTTCCCGGTCGGCACCACGGCTCCGCCTTCATGCAGCTTCTTACATTCCTGGAGGACACGGGGCTGTCGTGCAAATTGTGAATGTGCCGGCTGGCTACCCTACGGTCAAGGGCTGTGTAATCGATCGACCTTCACCCTCTTCTCTTTTCTTTCTTCTTTACATCCCCCGCCCCTTCCCCAAGGCGCTGAGTCGTGCTTCCTAAAGGGCTGCAGAAAATAGCGCCTGTTCCTCTTCACAAGCATAATCTCTCTCTCTCACGCGCGCGCGCGCGCGCGACAGGCCGTGGGGGGACGGGAGGGAGGGGAGGCGACGTTTAGCTGCGGCACCAAATGCGTATGTATATAAAAACGTTACGAGTCGAGAAGGTGGTAAAGACTTACGACTCTGCTCGACGAGTGTGCCGTTCTGATCTCGTCGAAAACCTCCGAGCCGCCCCCAGAGGCACCGGCAACAGTCACCAACGCCGCGCGCGTTCGTTGCGAACGCGGGCAAAACGCCGACGGCGTCGACAACAGTCCTGCGCGTTGCTGGTACTGCTGCATGTCCAAGTTTATACAGCTGATAAAACTACTATCCTATACTCCGCATCAATTTGCTATCGCAATTGATGCTTCGCCTTCCGGGTGAAACTGCGACTTTTTTTTCGCAACGTAACTTACGCCATCGGGACAGATTTAACAATATAAAGGGCATGAGTCAGGCGGTGGTACCTAGGTGAAATGAACGACCGAGAAAGATGGACTTGTACAGTCACTTTCTTTTGGAAGCACTGATAACGTTGTAATTTAAACCACAATAGAACTTCGTGCACGGTATTTTTCCCAGCAGCTTAATAGAAGGCTAATCAGTCCTGATAACATTAAACTATAACTTTTTAGCAGACACACTCTCTGATGACTTTAATATATATACAATAAAGGGCTCTGTAATTTCCACCGTGACTTAACGTAGGTACGATGGCGTACTTCATGTAATAATCGCTGTCATCCTACTCACATATACCGCATTACTAATTACATCTACCATGGCCTCGGCTAAATCCCAAGAAGCAATTGCCTACCTCTTCTCATTGCTAAAGGCTCGGTAGGCGTAAGACAGGCCAAAATTCGAATAGGAATGCGCAGTTTGGAATTAGTATAGAACCTTCAGTGATTTAGAACGTATGCATTACACTCGAGTCTCTCCCAAATCAGACAATAACATTCATTTACTCTGACTACTCCTTTATCATCAGTGCTAATAAAAAAAAGCATGCTGAGCTTCTATCGCTAGGTTTGCGTCGTGAAGTCGCCTGACCTTGCACAAGTTCTACAATTCTACGCTCCAATATTCCATCATGAAGAGCTCGGTGCTTATCATCACGTATAAGCTAAAAATCAGCCTCGCCTTCATAACGTATAGTCAGCGTCAAAAGCTTTCGGACGCCGGAAGCTGAGAATATATTTATATTTCTGCGGCTTAGCACGCATCGTGGTATTCGGATTTACAGCGTATACTGGTCTACAGTAAACAATAGTTTTGCATAATTTTACTGGCTGCGGGCGTAGCTTCGTTGAAAATGAACTTATTCGCAGAACTTCGGCCGCGTAAACTTTTGACGGCGACTGTGCTATTGGACACCTATGTTTTCTTTATTCTGCACAAAATTTTTTTAAATGAATGTCCTTCCAGCCAACGTCATGCAGTGCTTACACTTGCTTAATTTTCAGGACAGCCATCTCAGACATGATGTATTAAGTATAAGAACTGAACTATTATATAGTACGTCATTATTATCACCAATGAGGTGTAATAGATATGTAAACAAATACAGTATCATAACATTGCCTATGAAATTTTACTCAAATCTCAAGACTACTTCAAAACTTCGCCTGTTTGTCTTGTGTACGTCCCTATGCTTTCTAGGTAACCGAAAGCGCAAAATTCAAGGGTGAAATTGACATGTCCTTTGGCACCATGGCATAAAAGGGAAGGTGTGGCTTAGTGGGACCAAATGAAAGGTTCAGCTGCCATTGTGCTACTCACGCACAAGGAAGAACACTTTTGTATTTTATTTGCAGGCAGTAGACAACGTGATAAATGGTGTCAGTGGACGTTGGCGTGATCATGACAAAACCACCGTACCGATATGGGTCATAAACGATTCAAATAAGGGAACATTTCTGCAAACCCTCACGGTCCTTTCTCATGTTTCTTCAATAGTTCAAACACGTTAACTTTAGGGTAGGAGAATATTCTCTTCTTGTTGCGCACCAGTGATTACATCATAATGCTGCGACCTGATTAAGCAATAAAGTTAGTCAAGAACAGAACAGCAGAGTGCTGTAGCAACTTTGGTGATTGTAGCCGAAACCAATGTCTTCTTGCACAACTTTGTGGGCATAACTAAAAAAGACTCTGGTCTGTGATTGGAATCGTTCTCTATTTTTACACGACAGGCTACATTAACATGTCCCGGTGTCTTTTCGCATAATTTTCAACACTCCTCTGCATAAGTCGTGGTAAAAAGATATGAACACCTTTAGTATTTCTGGAATTTCGGGAAGGTATATGGGAATGGTTCAAATGATAAGACACGTGCGCTGCATATTGAGGATAGAATGTTTGTTTCGAGGTACCGGTTTGTAGTAAGCAAACAAGCTTGTGCAATAATTCGGACAGCCTTCATTTGCACCGAGGATCCGGTACGCAAAAATTCTGCTTTGATATAATGCAAATATACTCAGTCAAATAGCTTCAACTATATTCCTTTGTAATGGCATATTCGGGTGGTCGTGTTAGAGCACTCTGGTAGCGCTACAAAGGTCATGTAAAACAGTTACTAAGCGTTACCGTTTGCATAAACGGGTTCCTCTGATGATAACGAAGAAAGATCATCACTTCCATACCTTGTTATAGTCGTAATACAGGTTTTAAGTTGTTTTTCACCACCTTTGTAGCACGGCCAGAGCGCTCTGAAACCACCACTCGAAGATGCCATAAGGATACTACGTCTGGGGCTGCAGCCAACTTTTATACTTCTGTGTCTTTTAGTTGCACACACTGGACACTATTTTTGTGGTATGTTTCAAGGTGCACAAGAGTCGCACAAACACGCCGTTCCCATGACATAGCTGACAAGGCAAAAATATTTTTTAGTAATGCCTTCATAAATATTCGCCTTAAGAAAGAAATGAACTTTCAAAACACGTAACCTGGGTTTATTGTCTATCATACATTACACCTAAAGTGCAAAAGAAGTTTGGAAGCACGTTCGCATGTTCACGAAACCAGCCAGCTATTTTTTAGGAAGAAGTTGGTACAGCAGAAAGAAACGAAACAAGAACCGTAACTAAACGACCTGCATTTCGGAATATGCCATCTGGCGGAAAACCGCCAAACTAAGCAGCGACAAAGTGATAAAAAAAGAGAGCGGCGCAGCTGGCTTCGAACCTGCGAACTCACGATCGTGGTATCAGTGATCTTGATCTCTGGACGCTCATAACGCTCGGCTATCGCTACGACATGCTGTTGTAGGCAAGAAACAAAGTTTATATATGTACGACAATAAATTCCGCGACCTTGTTATGAAAACTTCGATTTTGGAACGACTTTTTTGCCATTTCAAGAGCTGCTGCTGCAACTAGCTGAAAGATGAGTCATTGAAGTTGATAAATCCCCGATAATACGTCGATCGATGCAATAGGCTCATCGCAAATTGCTTTTTACTGGTCAAAAAAGCCTCCACAATTTGGCCTTTTCCATAGACTCCCATACTTCAAACTTCCACCGCAATTTGGAACGGGTTTTCTGCCGTAAGTAATGGTACCGCTTGCATGAGATGTCGGGCTAAGCGCCTAGAGCCTATTTCCACAGTAATATTTAGAAAGATGGCTTCTATGATTAGTTATTTGGGAAAAACGACGCTCTCCCATAGAAAACGCGCATGTTTTCAGAGGCGGCCGCCAGAGGCGCTGTTCGGCGATGTCCCAGATTCCTGGTATTGTTTTTAAAAATGACTAATTTAGCGTCCTCAAACTACACAGTATAGGTTATGAGGCAGCGGTCGTGTGAGGCCCGGGATTGATTTCGACTACCCGGTGTTCATTAGCGTGCACATTAATGTAAGTACAGGAGCATTTTTCCATTACACCCCTATCGGAACGAAGTCGCAGCGACGGAGAAACGAACCGCCGCGGAGGCAACGCCGCGGGTATTGAGGCAAGATATGGTCAGGCACGGCGGAAGCGCCATCTCGTTTATATTGTAAGAACTTGCCAGAGAAAATGGTCTATGCCATCTGAGTTTCCAACTCATCAACTGAGATCACGAGACCACGGAAAAGGGAAGAAATTGAAGCACACGTGTAGAAATTAATTTAATGATTCTTGTAAAACACTTGTGTTTTGTCGTTCGATTATGTATGTATTAATATTTAGTGAATTTACCAGGCTCGGTTGCCCAGTTTTTTCACTTTTTGGAGGCTTCATTGAATGAAGAAGCGTGGATGACGGTTTTTAATTAAGCTGTGGTCCTCCAAGGCTGCCTCGAATGAGGCGAGCTTTGAGGCACCCTCTAAAAAGTGGAGGAAATGGTTTGCTCGTTTCCAAAGACGGACCTCAGTCCTTTAATGTTCTTCGTATATATTTCAGCGATCTTGCTAGCTCTCTGCCGGTTCTGTTGCTGCAAGTTGTTGGCGACTTATTTACTGTATCTCGCGCAGTAGGCTATTTCAATGTTGTGAGTTAAAGCAATGAATTCGAGCTAAGCCTATAAACGTCGATGCAGCTAAAACGCAACTGATTTGCTCACACATGCATACACGTGTTTTAAATACGCTGTAAGCCAGTTAGCCACTTATGTATGCATTTGCATACTCATAGGCTTATTTGACGGTTGCGACCTATCGTGAAATTCTGGCCTTGCAAGCATGCATGCCGACGTTTCCAGTGAATACTTTTCATGTCTTGACATTGTGAAATGTCACATTTTACATGTCTTTATTAGTTGGCAAGTCTGTTGGGTACGATTTAGTCTATAGTGGGCTATATTTACACATGGCGTCAGTGTATATAGGAACATGTATACTCTTTAAATCGCAACGCAGAGTAAACTCTAATTTGCTACTTCTGCTAAGGTTGCAGTTGCAGATTCTTTGCTTTGCAGTTTATACGATTCATGTGCTCAATATCGCGTTGATGTATTTAAAGTTATATTGGTTGCCAAGCTGCAACGCTCTTTTGATACAACCCACACTTATGAAACGCTTTTCGTTTAGGGCACTGAAACTTTGCTACACGTACCTGCTCATGATCAGAGACCTAAGAATTGTTCAGCGATCGTTGAAGTTCGTGAACGACTGTTCGAAATGCATTTTTTTCTGATTTTCTTATTTCTGGTTGTATACAGCGTGAATTTTCCCCCCTGCATTCTGTCAAGGGCCTGCGTGAGTCAACGGTGTTATCTTCTGGCTTTCGTAGGACTGACATCTCACACTTTATTTCTTTTGCACCAGTAAAGAGTTATTGTTATTAGTAGCAGTAGTATGGTAGAACTATGCGATTGATTTCTTGCTTGATTTAGTTCTATCAATGTGTTACAGCTTTTTCTTATGTGCTCCGTTGCTTTTGTTACGTTTTCAAGCACGCGTTACCTAGGTTACCAACTTGATATTCACGTAGATCTGCTAACTGAGGGGCCAGGGTCGAATGGGAAGGGGTTACCATCATGTGTTGCATGCCTTATATCAATTATTCTTCGTGTACTCGCGAGAAACTTGGCTTGCTAGCCCAGGTTCCCTCCTTGTCTTTGTCCCGTCACAATGTTCTGGTCATACGCACACACACACAAACTTACCCATTTCTCTGTTCATTTCGATGGAAGTGAAATGTAAACACGCTTGTGCACTTAGGTTTACGTGCACTAGCTTTAAAGATCCCCAGGGAGTGAAAATTAAGCCGGATTCCTCCACTATACGGCCTGTCACATAGCTCCAGTGTCGATCTGGGATATGTTAAATACCATGAATAAATCAAATCAATCAACCACCCATATACGCGTTACTTCATTTAGAGGAGGAAAATCTACAACCATAGCTTTACTTATGATATTGCAAACAGCTAAGAGCTAAGCCGCACCTAATTCTCGTAATTATTATCTATAGGCAAACAAAAAATATGGCCTCGAATAACCTTGTGCAATCCAGTTTACACCTCATTCTATGCAATCGCGCATAAATTAATGGACACAGCTCGTGTGGTGTCAAAAGGCAACGTTTAGAAATTTGAGATAACAGGATAGGGACGGTTATGCAACGTTTAACTTCTTCAATGCAACTACCTCTTTCCATATGACCAATGCCGCGCAATGAGCACATGTAAAGCACAAAGTGCACTCGACGCCTGTTCTTCACTGTAAGAGGGGAGAATGGCACTTTGTATTCGACCCACGCCTGCTTTAAACGGGAACACATGCCGACATATTACCAGAAGTGGTCATAGCGCTAGAAGACACGGACGAGAACGAGAGAACAGTATGAGCGCTAACTTTAAACTGAACTGACATATCACCATATTACCAGTTTGACAATACCAGTCTGACAAGAAGACATATTACCAGTCTGACAATACCTGTGACTGAGGACAGCGAAGAAAGAAAAACAAAATTATTTTCTGTTAATTGATGTTGGAAACGCAGTCCTTGTGAAGACAGTGTATAGCTTAATGTTAAATGAAGAAGGTGACGACATATAAAGTGACTGCGTCGTATCCATTTGCGACAGACGGCGATGATTGTATCAATAGGCAAGCCGCTTGCGCCATGCTGAAACCAGCAGAGAATAAAGAAAGAAGTTCATTGTTTTCACCGCTACCAATGGCACAACGCCAACAGTGGGTAATGACAAGTCCAATGGTGCTTTATCTCCAAACGTTGACAGTCGCTATAGCACCACCGTCCTAGATGTTTCCATTGGGACGCACGCGCGGGCGGACCGGTAGGTGAGGTAATTGCCATGAAGATTCCTCCGCGTCCCCGGCGTTTATACAGGCGGCGCGTGCGCCCACGTCATCTTTTGTCTCGGTGGGCATTAGCCGCATTTGGCACCGTCGGTGCGCTACAGAGAGAGAGAGAGAGAGAGAAAACGCGGCGGTTCATTGTCTTCGCGCTTTGTGTCGCCCGCATCGATTCTGTCCACGAAACAGCTGTGACTTCCCATCACCTGCGCTGACGAGCTCCTCTAAGCAGTTGCCCGGAGCCGCGCGACAAACGGCGGCCGTCATAATGCCGTCGCCGCCGTCGTCGAGGGGTCAGTCCTAATCGAACGCTTCCACTGACCGGGTCCATTAGGTTTATGAAGGCGGCCGCCGCCGCGTTGGAGGCGCACTCGGGTTGCTGGCTGGCGAAACGACTTGCGCCGCGCCGAGTAATTCAGATGTGTGCGAATAGCGCGGTCTTTTGTGCGCAAGCAGTGGCAACTCCCTTTTCCGGTCGATTTTCAATCTCCCGAATGATATGGAAGAGGCCTGGCGCGCCCGCCCGCCTCTGTGCGCCGTTTCTGCACGAAAAAGAAAAAGAAAAGTAGTAAAAGACATAATTGCTGCTGCGCGTACAAGAGCGGACTGGGAGCTGTGCTCTTTCTTTCCTTGCACCTGCTGCAGCTCCTGCTGCCAAGAAGTTTCAGAAGTGTTCCGTTACTCGTTATGTATATATATGGCACTGTTTACGCGCGCTGTTATCCGCTTTATTGCTTCCCGTGAAGGCTTGCGATGCAATCACTACTGGAGCGTATGGCGGAACGTAAAAGTTCAGAAACATACGGATTGCTCATTGAAACTCGCTTAAAGGAAACAAATGAAATAAATCTCGCTGTGCCCTGATTGCCACTCGCGATGTTGCTTGCTTCAGCTCCAGGTGTCGCCGTTTTATGAAGGATCCGTCAGATTACTTGCTAGTACGTCTGACCACGTACGCGCCAAAATAAAAAAGAAATGCTGACGTATTTAGGGCATGCAAAGTAGCTCCCTATGAGCAATAGGCACCGCTATGGAGTCACAACGTCGCGATAGAGGCTCATTTTTATTTCGCCTTTTCTTATTATCTCTTTCAGCTCCTCTTATGCATCACTGCGTGAAAATATATTCAAATACCACATAGTTAATAACTGGTCGTCGGCAGTTGACGCCAGCTATAGAGGTGCCACTGACAACAATAAATAGAAGCAACATAGCTGAATTAACGGACAAAAGTAAATGAAACTGCTATATATATATATATATATATATATATATATATATATATATATATATATATATAATAAGAACAATTTCATTAGACCAAATAGTCAAGGCCGGATATATCGAACTCGCTCATTGCAAAAGAGTTCAGTAGTATCGTGCAACTCAGGTGCCGTAATTTTTCAAGGATTCTTCTTCTCCGATGTAATACATTTTCTATCATCGCTTTCGCCGAGTGGTCCCGGTGTTGGCAAGGGCGCCGCTTCTTGTGAGTCAAGGACGTACGGCAAGAATAATGAAAAATGAAAAGTATCGTTACAAAATATGAACCCCAGTTTAAAAGTGTTCGTAATATTAGGTATAAAGGAAACCTCCGTCAATCTCTTGAACACATAATCCACCAAACCATCAAAAGCAATTTTTAAATTATCAATTTTGTTCCTCATGCAGGGCAATGCTAGAGCGACGGACGGCGGAGGAGAGACGGACTTGCGTGGCCACGAGGCTACGCGTATTCTATTTGTCCAAAGTGCCCCTGAATGGTATTCGAAAGACGCAGAGCCACCCTGTACGTTGACATGGGGTTTTCAAGGGAACAATATTGCTCTCTGCCGGAAAAAAAAATGAATGGTGTAGGTTAATCATGTTGAATTTTCCAAAACAGTGACGTTTTTCGAGGGAAAACACAATGGCATCATGTGCAACACGTAATTTTTTTTTTATAAGCAAGGAAGGCGATTGCGTCGAAGGAAGAGGAAGACCGCGACAGCCATCGATGTGTCCATTTGTTAAATGAACGCGGAACACCGACATTTAGTCAACAAGTAACTTTAAAACCATGCATAAACACACACACACACACACACACACACACACACACACACACACACACACACACACACACACACACACACACACACACACACACACACACACACACACACACACACACACACACACACACACACACACACACACACACACACACACACGCACACGCACACGCACACGCACACGCACACGCACACACACACACACACACACACACACACACACACACACACACACGCACACGCACACGCACACGCACACGCACACGCACACACACACACACACACACACACACACACACACACACACACACACACACACACGCTTTCGCCATACCCTCGTCCGCTTTCCCCCTCATGGTTCCGCTGCACCCCCCTCCTCCGCGTTTCTCCTCCGTATTCCATCCCCCGCTGCGCTCCGCGTTCGCTTTTTCATCTTTTGCTGTGCTCATTTGCTCGGTTACGCCGCAGGAACGGGCGGCTAAGAGCTGCGCTCTGAATAATTCGGGGGTTTTACTCGCCAAAACCACGATCTGATTATGAGACACGCCGTAGGGAGGGACATCGAGGTAATTTTGACCACCTGAGGTTCTTTAACGTGCATCCAATGCACGCAGTTTATTTTTTTTTTTTTTTTTTTTGCATTTCGCTCCCATTGAAATGCGGCCGCCGTGGCCGTGATTTGATCCCGCAATCTCGTGCATGGCAGCGCAACGCCATAGCCACTAGGCCACCATGACGGGTGAACCGGGGAAAGCACAGATGAAGTTAATTGTCATTTTTAACGAAGTAAGGTAAAGCACCGCACACGTTATGCGGAGGACGTGGGTTCGGATCCCATCTGCGGCAAGTTATCTTTTATTCCACTTCATTTTCCTTTACCTTATTATTTTTACCTTTCAATAAACGTAATTACAATTAACTTATTTCCTGCTATATCTGCCTTCATTGTCTGTTTCTTGGGACTAACCAAAAATTGAGCTCATCGGATCCCGTTATTTTTCTCCCTCAAATAATGTTAAAACTGAAGTACTTTTTTTTTTCAGATTCCCGTTTTCGTTCATTTTGGCAAGGAAAGCTGTATAATCACTGGGTAAAATGAAGGCTACACTTCCCTTCCATTTATATAGGGCATAAAAACTCGGTGCCGGTACCTCAGTGTTAGTCACGGATTACGGCTTATATTTCCCTATTTGGACCATTGTGGCATAGGATAACGCCTCGGAACTTGCTAGCCACGAGTCTGGTTCATTTAGAATGCGTCGTTGTTTTTCTCTACCGACAAACACTTGGCTAGACCTGAGCACACACTATCAAATTCTCTTACGTCATGACGAGCTCATGCGGGAACGTGAGTTTCCGGCACGAAGTTGAAGAAACAGAAGCACTGGCCTTCATTTTCTCTAGTAATTATACAGCTTTTCCTGCCCAGTGAACCAAAATATTGGAATCCGAATAATTCCGCGGCTCTCACGCATATGTGGGAATTGGTGCGAAGAGTAGCTGCCTGTGATGCTTACGTAAGTGTTCTGCAAATGTAACTGCTATAATGATGTAAATGCAATGTTTATGCAATATTAACGCGATGGTGCAAATGTAAGACAATGACGTAAGTGTATCGATGTTAGGTGCGGCGCCCATTTCAACGCGGCACAAATGCCCTATAAATCCTATTGGATGAAACACGTGTATGTTTCTTTCTTTCTTTTTTTTTTTTTGGGGGGGGGGGGCTGCGCCTCACAGACACCATGCACTCACAGGACAGTGTCTGCACGCTACGCATCGTCACAAGTACCAGTGTCGTAATCACCGACGCGACTTCAACTATAGCACCAATTGACACGGTTGCACGGGCGTCGTGTTAGGAATAGAGGTGATGCACTGACCAGTCTCGTGCTTCGCATCCGTTCGGCTTCTTTTCTTGTTCTCGGTGTTGTTTACTTAGCACAACCGTGAGAAGAGGTGCCGGTGTCGATAAATATGACACATAACCATAAACATTCAACGTTTCGAGCTCTATGGCAATGGCCCGACCATTATAGCCATTGTAACTGATGACTGGATAGGGTGATAACTGTTGAGACGCACACCAAAGATGTCTTCCGTGAAGGTCTGTAATCACTGTTTTTCCAGTTCTCGTAGGTCGACGTGAAACTCTCCGGTAGACTACCAACGACGTCGTCTTGTCGTAGCTTCTGTCCTAGCCAGGGGTCACTACCCTGGGTGCTTAGTGAACGAAGCGCAGGGCCAGAAACGACATACTAACTCACTGGCCATGGTCGCCACGCGCAGTTTTTCCGCTTCCTGCTTCTGGATGTAATGTTCACCCCGTTGCTCGCTTCTGGTGGGCGCCAAGCGTCTTTATTCCACTTCGCGTTTACGACTCAACATAGGCTGGCAGTCTGGACCTCGCTTTCCAGTGTAACGAAGACGTTCTTGTTCCCCTCAACGCTTCTTTCGAGCCTTCGTCTATTCACACTCAATGTACGATTTGGTCTCATTTTGTGGTTTACGCGTTTTGATGGGTTGCAACTGACCTCCACAGTTTACTGCTTCTGCTACCGACTTCTTCACTTCATGCGTGCGGTTGCAACACGGATGCCGCAAGAAATCGGAAGCCGCGACAGCATTTCGGCGTCATCTATGAGTCACATAGCTGCAAGACGTGGGTAATGTCCTAATAAGTGCTGTGGCCGTTGGTAGGTGTAGTGTGGTTAGGGGTTATGGAGTTTTGTATACTCGGCAAGACAGCAGCTAGCATTGACCAAGTGGGAAAAGAGACAAAGGAAGCATCGCTTAAGAAACACTTCAGCAGTCTGAACTGTGGTGAAGTTGGTGTTTATTATCCCAGTGTCCCTTTACAGGGATACCAAAAAAGAGTATAAAGGCAAGCTGAATTATTAAATTACGCTGGTCCAAAAGAGAAACGGCCATTCTAGCCGTGAGAGGAGGTTTGGTTTGCAAGAAAAAACTCAAAAGTGTGGCGTCCCATTAAAAAGACGCCAAAGAACACTACTAAATCAGTTTAGGGTAATAAAATGGTGGTTCAAACCCTTATTTTCATTTTGTTGACGGCGAAATTAAAGGGTGATTGTTGGTAGAGAAAACGAAGCTCAATAAATGCGGGTCATGACTAGTTGTGGATGTGCTAGTTGGTTCATGCTTTTTACTTTTCAAAAGACGTGAAACCATATAAAGAAGCGGCCAGACATTAAAAAAAAAAAGGCGGCTGACTTGGTTATGACTGCACGCTCTGTCCTGTCCAGTCGCTCCTTCATATGGTTTCGCGTCTTTTGCACCGTAATCAGCATAGACATAAGTTGTTAGGCGCCGATGTATTGTGGTTTATTAAACTTATTTTTCCTGCGGGCGTTTCGGTCGGAGAGATGGGGCGTTATGTGAATGAGCGTATGCGTGAACACTCAAACAAGATGAGCAAGCAAGCAAGAAAGAAAGATCTGTAAACAAGATAGATCTCTGCACTGCGTTGAATATGACTGAACCATTCTTTAAAGATGGAACCAGTCTGTCAAACTATCATGATGAGCGCGCACGGAAGATGTCAGAAACCTTCCAGATCGAAAAAAGTGGCGATGCGTCCGTTAGCTATATACCCGTCCACTTCACTCCTTCTGGATGAATTATAGCTGGAATAAGAGTGATTTCGTCCCATAACTACCACGCATGCTTCAGTCCTTTCATGTCATCTTTTTCGCTTTCTTTTTGTTGAGCGCACACACTATATAATGCTGATTGCAAGAAGAAACATTTGGTTGTTAATCAGCGCCGTTATATGTCCCATGCTCACTTCCTCTCCAATGCGCTGTTTTCGCTGCTCAAGTCATGAACCAACTAGTCCAAATGCGAAGGTTTCTGTTGTACATTTCTGTTTCACTACAACTTGGGGAATAACTATTTTCTTGTTTTTTTTTTCTACTTTTTTATCTAACTAATGTTCCGGTGACTTTGCTCTCGAAGCCGTCTCATTGAATTGTAGCATGGTAAATAGAAACCTTCAGAAACTAAGATGCTTGCCGTTGACTTGCGTGAATTTTGTCATGAACTCAACGTTTGCGTCATTGACAGCTGCTGGTGGATCCTAGCTCATTACCGATATTCCAATTTCACGCTCCAGCACTTAAAATCTCTGTGTGTGTATGTGCCTCTTATATTGTGTTGCATGGTCATTGCGCTAGCTGTAGGCAAGTATATTAAACCCACGCGCCCAGTATTTAACACTAACTCCAGCACTCAGTTTATTGAATTAAGTTTTATACAACACGTGCATTACTCTGCTTATCGACGGGAGATTTCGATTTTGAGAACCGTAAAATGTAGCGGCGCCTCACATACTGTTCCCAACAATAGAAAATGCGAATCGCGGTGTTTTAAGAAGTGTCGTATATAACATTCGTGCGTGGTGTAATGTTTGCTCGTGACACGGCGTGCTCGTTACTTTTTTTAATGAGATAGCTAAGTACTTCACCCTATCTCAGCTTCGCGGCTCCTTTTCATCACCCCGACAGCACTCGATCACTCTCCATCCTGGGTGTTCTCCGCTCATACGTGCTCGCATTCACGCGGTCATGTGTGTGCGCACGTGACGCGTACGCCCAGAGAGAGAGAGGAGGTGCATTTCGGCTTCTCGACGCGCCCGTGTTTTCGCCGAAAAGCCTCGCATGAGGTGCCACAATTAGCATAATAAATAAGATTGGCCTCACAATACGGCGCGTGATAGACTCCCTAAAGTGCCAGACCTGCCCCCTTCCTCATCACGTCGCCAACGCCTCCGCACAGCGGGGGCCCACTTCCCCTGGCGGCATTTGCGGAACCAGACCGACGACGGAAGCCGCGCGTGCGCCCAGCCAGCCGCGGTGCAGACACGCAGCAGTGCTCCTAGGCAGCACGCGCGGTGGGCTGGCAAACATTACGCGACTCCCATTGCCATCCGGCGGCGAGTGGCGCTGGTGACGGAAATCGAGCGACAGTTTGCATTAGGCGTAATCACAGTGTCCACCGCCGATTTCACCCGCGCTGGCACCCGTGCGCGCCTTTCTCCTCGCCGGGCCGGAACCTCCGGGGCGCCCCGGACAGCGGTACCTTAATTGAAGGCAGCGGCGCTTTTTCGGGCCTATAATCTTCCTTCGCTGCCCTGAATGGGGTCTATCATAATCCCGCGCCGGCGGCTTCTCATCATTTCCGGCCTTGTACCAACAAGCGACGGCGAGGGAACGCGCGCGCGCCCCGACAGCACCGCCCTCTGTCGGGGCGCCGCCGCACGCCTAGCGGCGCGGGGCGCTGCGCACCGGGTTTGGCGGCGGCGAAATGGACCGGGCTTCCGTGAGCTTCTCGATGCAAGCGCCGCCGCCTGTTTTGCGCAAATGGAGTTGTTACGACAGGCAGTACTCTCCCGTTGAGCCTGTCTTTAGGGCTGACCCGCATCAGCTGCGCATTTCTTGGGGATCGCTCTCCCTCCTGCCGTCCCGCTCGCTACTGGGGCGCCACGAGTCACCTGTCTGACGATGCGCTATAGGATAGCATGAGCAATTTGTCGCAAACGTAGCCGAACACTCGATCGCTTTAACAGATTATTGTTATGGCTGAATCAATCGTGAAGCCGCTACCCAGGAGTACAGTGCAATCCGGTCATTGCAATACCGCATGTAACGATGTATCGGCCCCTTATCTAGTAGACATATAATGCTCAAGAAAGTGGATAGGAAAACGGTGCCGTGGTAGCTTAAGTGGTAAGAGCATCGCACGCGTAATGCAAAGACGTGGGTTCTGTTCCCACCTGCGGTCAATTGTTTTTTCGTCCACTTTCCATTTTCCTTATTTCAGATTTCCGCATTTCGATTAGGAACACGTAATTCACCATACATGTTTTCCTTGGCGTGACTGTTCGTTGGTGTCCTATAGTTGACTTTCAAAAATCGGGCTCCTCGGTTCCCCTTCTCGTTCATTATGAAGATAAGGCATTTTGGGGACGCAAACTGTTGCTTTAACTTCATGCACAAATTAAATAAAATGTATTTGACGAAGCGTGTACCATCGCATACCGGATACAACGATGAAATCCTGGCTTCGAGAAAGTTGTTTCCCGAGCAAATAAGGCCAGAAGTGAAATATGAAATAAAACCGTTCGATTGCGCAAAGCGAATAGATGACAGTCTGGCGTGCATAAACACCTGAAGCGCGCTCCGCGTATTGGCGGACAATTTCACGCTGTCAGAAGGACCACCGTCAGCTCATGTTAGGCGACTAGATGGGATGTACTACAGCGTAGTCAACCTAACGCAAAACCAAGCCCAGATTTCTGACATCGTTAGCCTCCTCAACACCTAGTATACCTGTTTTTCATAACTCTTGTTGTCACTTGAACGCTTATCAAGGCGATTTATTTCTCCGTTTAGTTTGTTTTCAGTTTTCACGGTTTTTTCAGCAATAAGATATGGGACAGACTCATGTAACTCTGAACCATCCTCTTTCGGCACTACTCGTACTAAAACAGTGAAAACGCAGTGTAGCCCCTTACGGAAGCGCAAATATATTCCTGCATAGTTGTAAGATCTGAGGCTATTCCAGATACAGTAAATCATCATGAAGAATGCGTTTCTCTACATTGTGTGTACATCGTTAAAAGCGGATTGGATTGTATTTGTAAGCTCGTGTAACCGTGGCACTTTTTTTCCCCTTCAAGTGTGGTAATTTCCACAGAATGGACCAAACGCTCAGCTCTTCCATCTCAGATTTCGTTAGGAAAGCCGTGGCTTCTTACCAAGCTTTCAAAAGTGTAGTCCCAAGGCTACAAAATGTTGCCCCTTCATAAGCATTATTCGTTTTCGTTGTCCAGGCTAAAGCACTGTGCAACTGAGGTAGCTGTAAAAAAAATGTTTTTCAACATGCCACTGCGTAAGTCTTCCGGGATTACTTAGAAGCATTGACAGTGATAATCAGTTTGCGTAGTGGGGTTAAGCGGAAAGTATTCTGCAGGCCCTGTTTTATTTTTAGAGCTGTTTCTGTCTGTCTGACTATATATATGCGCTAATAATCTTATGATGCTCTGAAAGAGCTGAATATGCCCGAAAAACAGTTATGTAGCTAAAAATATTTCATTGAATGGCACACGGAAGTGTTTTGTGTAAGAGTACAGGAGATATCGCCTTTGACAGCAGAATGAAGCAAAATTGTTATCTTTCTATCAAAGCAGTTCCTGCTGAAATGAAGAAAAGAATTTTTTTAAATACTGAATTTATGTCAACTTGAGATGTATGCCGTATCTCCAGAGGTAAATTTTATTCTGATAGATCCAATATTTAGAACTGATTACACTGATTTGCAGGCGCAAGTTGGAATCAGCTCGCGCAAGACAGGGGTAATTGGAGATCACAGGGAGAGGCCTTCGTCCTGCAGTGGGTATAAATATAGGCTGATGATGAAGACACTGCTAATAATGTCAAAACGTTATCACTGAGTAATTTTCAGGTATTAAGCGTACAAATTAAAACAGCTACAAAAAATGTCTCAAACTTTCTTTTGTACAACGTCTTCACTGCATTGAACAACGTCATGCCGTGAAGGTTAACCACGGAGCATTGCCGCATTCAGAGATAATAGCCGACCTCAAATTAATTTCCTAGCTTAAAAAAATTCCGGCGATCAAATTTTTTGAAATAAATAATACGTGCGGATGCGATATTTATAATTTCACGGGTTCTAATGCACAATGCGTCAGTATGAAATTTAGTGCTAAGATACAGCAGTAATCTTAATTTTATATACATTTACATGTTCAAATTTATATCATGTGTCCCAAGTAACTTGTGCCAAAATTTAAAAATATGGAATTGCCATGTAGCTGTACAGAACCCAGGCAATGTTGTTTGCCGTCGCTTGTAGCAAGTCGGTCTATTTTTTGTATATTGCCTAATTATATAATAGTTATTATCATTAATTAACTTCTGAAATTATATATTCAGAGCAAGAGTGTCACTAAGAAAATTGTAGATCGTATAAAGTGCCGCGCGACTATCACGCAGCACTTTGTCCTGTTTCGTGGGCTTTTTTTCAGGCTTGGGAAAAACTTTTATGTCGCACGTATTGAGCAACATAATTTTTTTTGAATGGCCTACAATTTCTCATTGTTACTTTTGCTCTGAATATAATATTTGAGAAATTGATTAATTAATAGCTAATTATGTAATTAGGCGAAACACAAAAAGTAGTCCGACTTGCTCCAAGCGACGGTAAACATTATTACCTTGTTGTTGAGAATTAAACCAGTCAAACAGACGAAGGACGGAGGAGAGACGTGGCACCGCGGTAGTTTTTAAGTTTTTAAGGACTGACTCCACGTTCATGCAGAAAAAAGGAATCTGTATCGGGGCCAGCATTGTACCAGTCCTGTGCCACATATTTATAGCGAAGTTTGACAACATAATTCAAGGCTCTCTTCTTGACAAACGTGTGTGCCAAGTTTTCAGATATGTTCCCGATTTCTTGATTATTTTAAATCTTTCACCCAATGACTCCCTGCATGTCGTCGTAGACCAGGTCTTAATGTCCTTTAAAGCTTGCTCGAGTGCTCTTTGCTTTACACATGAACTGACCAGTAATCACTCAATTAGATTTTTAGAAATTCGACTAACTTTTGATGACATGGCCATGTGTGCTGGTGCTTTTTACCTAGGAGTAAGAAGGCGTTGTTACCGTACTCGTCCCCTCACTCAAAAGTTCTTAAGAGAGGGATTGCTATGAATTGTTCCCGTAATGCACTGCAAAAGAGTTGCCACCATAGCATAAAGTGAAGTTTTGACAACCAATTTGACCGTTTGGAAGCCTCTGGTTTTCCAAAAGCGCCTTTATAAGCAGTGGCAGAAACGTTGGTGCAAAATATTAAGAGGCAATTAATATTTGAAGTGATTACTTATGTACACATTACCTATGAAGTTGTGGGGTTTCCCACAACTTCAAGAACGTTGCTGTGAGGCAGGGCGTTAACGTCAGACCCCCCGTGTGTACTATACGCTGTGTGACAACGGCTACATTACGTGTGCGAGACGTGTGGTATACGAGATTCTGCTGAATTGTGAAAAAGTTTACATTGGCCAAACAGGCTGGTGTATTAATGAGAGGTTGCGAGAGCACTAAAATTCTTTGAACGCCTCTGCCGCACCATTGAACTTGCCGCGCCATTGTCGAGAATGGGGCTGTGTCCCACTTTTTTCCAATGTTAAAATTCTTGGTAGAGGCAAGGGCAAAGCGGAGCGTGAAATTATCGAGGCTTATAACATCAGCATGCAAGGGGTAATTGCATCAGTACAACTTCTATCTCACTGATGCAGAAGGAACTAAATTTACTATCGCAGTGGCACTAGCTACTTGGTCTCTCTCGCAATCAACGTTGTTTTGTGCATGCTAGCCTGGCTTTCCTGGGAGACGGGGTTTTTCAATAAAGCACAGTTGTTAGTCCAGTCGTTGTGTGCTACACGTCTCTCCTCCGTCCTTCGTCTATTGACTGGTTTAATTCTCAAGAAGATCTACCAACTATGATTCACGGCCCATTTTCTCGCATGGAAAAAAATGTCGGCATTATTTATGAACATTGCTGATATTTCTGAACATGATGGCTTCAGTTACGCCACCGCCTCCGAAAGATATCACCAAACACATATTCCCCATTTACCTCACAATCCCTGACATACACAAAAAGTGTGACATGCCTGTTTAGGCAATATTCCAATTGCCTCAGTCGCACATGTTCGAAAGTTTTCCCGATTATCTTCAAATATTCACAGATGCATCTGTACACAGCGACGGTCAAGGCGCCTCTGCAGCTTTCTTATGCCCTTCGATTGAAGTACGACGTATATTTCGTATACCCCATCCAGCCTCGTCAACAACTGCGGAGCTAGCAGCAATTAATGTTGCACTGAAATACGTGCAAGAGGAGGTAATCGCATTGAAGTTTGTCTTCTTTACGGACTCCCGCGCTGTACTTAGCTGATTACAACGCAATAATATTTATTGCCCAGTTGTGCGCAGCCTTACCGACTCTGCCAACAAAATTTCATCCCGTGGGGTATCTCTCGTTGCCCATAGGATACCTTTACACGTAGGGATCGCCGGAAATGAAGAGGCTGATCGGCTGGCTTCAACTTGCACTCATAACGACTGCGCTTGCCCTGAAATTTTGTGCAAGCTTGATGACGCTCGTCTGCTGATTCGTCGCTACCTATAAAGCAGAATCAAGACCAGCACGTCGCGAATGGAACGTTCCCGCCCCGTGTTCGCGGTCGAGGCTTGCCACGTCGCGCTAGAGCGCAACTACTGCAGCTAAGGGTTGGCTGTGTGAACGTGTGCGAACGTTTATACAGAGAAGGACATGTGGCCAGTCAATCGTGTACGTATTTCGGTTGCTGCGAGACACTTCGGCACCTGATATCGGAGTGTCCCGCTTTCAGTGCGCAGCGCATGTAACTAGTGAGGGACTATCATCTCCTTGGCCTGCGGTGTACCACACTAGACGAATGTTTGTACCCAAATGGTTGTGCGTCTCGACGCGATCAGGCTCATCGCGCTCTCCTTACTTTTCTTGAAGCAACGAACTTATGGGCACGTTTGTAACCCAGAAACAATTACTTCTATTTTACATTCTTTAGTAGCGTGGCCTGCAGTGACGGGCCCTATCGTGTGTTCTACTTTGTTCTTTGAGATTTGCCATTTCGCTCTTTCTTTCCTCTTTCCTCCTCTTCTTCCTATCTTCCATTTCTATGTTTCTGTCACCTGCTTTCTGAAGAGTAGGCAGGTGTTGTGCCCCTTCCGGTGGCAGTTGCCAGCCTTGCTCCTCACTTTTCCTTTCCTGTGTATATGTTTTGAAATCAAATTTTAATAATAATACCAACTGGACCAAGATCGCAACTCTACTGCAATTATTACCTTGGTTTTGTCCAGCTTACGTACAAATGTATTTTTAGAAATTTGGGCACAGGTTACGTGGGATACATGTTATGTTTTAAAAAAATTGGCGGTGCATGCGTACTTTAGAGATGATTGGCAACTTTAATACCATTAGCAATCTATCTTATAGTTGTGGGTAATTATTGATGATATATTGTTGTATAATGATTATTATAAAAAGCGGCGCACAACCAGTGAAACATACGCAGTGACCCAAGTTGGCATCAAAAAGGTTCACTGAAGAGCGGCAGATACCCAGTGGCATTATTATAAACGGCGACACATACAGAGTAACCCAAATTGGTCCGACGGTTTGCGTTCAACACGGTTACCCCAGCACAGCAGCCCGGTGCTCTACCCATTTGACGATGGACTACCTACCTAGTGGGCCCAAGTTGGCGGGAAACAAGTTGAATTGAATTCTGGGGTTTTAGGTGCAAAAAACCACGATGAGTCACGCCGTATAGTGGGGGACTTCGGAAATCTTGACCACCTGCGGATCGTTAACGTCCTCCCGTTTTTGTATTTTGCTCCTATCGAAATGGGGCCGCCACGGCCGGATTTCGATCCCGCGACCTCGTGCTTAGCAGCGCAACGCCATAGCTGCTAAACCACCATGGCGGGTGGGAACGAGGTTAAGCGCGGACATTCAAGGAGAGACAATCGCAAGCTGGGTGAAGTTTCCAAAAGAATGCTAATATCATTAAAATTACTCGGATTAATTTTGCAAACGGCATGTCGCTGCACCCTGTTATATAATTCAACCTAAACTACATTTATACACGCGAAACTTCCGCATACAAATAACTAGTGAACCCACGTGACACAAAAAGTTGCTCTTATAACTCAAAACTTTTTTTATCTCAGACGTTTTGATCTCTACGCGGGCCGGCGTACTTTTTTCCCTTATCTGCTTGTTTACGACAGCGAGAACGAGTAGATAAAACAGCCTCAATGGTTGCAAATGTTTTTCGAAATGTTATCAATTCTCCCCAATAATCAGCGGTTTTATCTGACTTAATTTATATCTAAATAATAATGGAATGCCTAAAAAAGCACGAACATAAAAGGTTTATCAGTGCGTATAAATTAGGTGTATTTTTATAGTTATGCTTTGAAAGTAACAATTTTGTGGCAGGATGTTTAAGTCTGGTCGGTGAAATTCAAATTCAAGTGAGCGAGACAATATAGCATAATAATACGAGCAATGAAACTGAGGGCAGCAGTAACATAAAAAGAAATTATTTTATACAAGCCGTCATAGGGAGCATGAAAAAGGAAGATCCCTCTATTTCAAAATGACGGAGAAACTTTAACCATACTTCCTACTAGATGTATACCTGGACACAGTAGCACACTCATTGATCATGTCCTTTCGAATTTCCAATCACCTGACCACTGCGGTGTACATAAAGTGAATATCTCTGATCATTATCCCGTTTTCTTTTCTTATAGAGATCTTACACAATCGTGCTTTCAGGTTTACAAAATCAATTCTAATCAAAGATGAATTTGTTAAACGTATAACCATCATTGACTGGTCTTTTGTTGAAACGTATACCGACGCTAACGTAGCATTTCATGAATTTTCTTCGCTCACCAGAAAATGCCTTTTAGAGTCTACTAAAATTGTGAAATGTCAGAAAAATCATCCAGCTTCCCACAACCCGGGGCTAACAAACAGCCTTTTACAGTGCATGCGCAAGAAATAAACCTTTATAACAAAGTCAAGCACCGTCCTTATATAACATTAGGTTGAAATCCCATTGCATTCTTTACTCTAACACACACTTAATAGACTATTGAAAGCAGCTGAAAGGAATTATTATGAAGCAAAAATAACGCGTGCTGGTAATAACTCCAAAAAACAATGGAAAATAATTAACTCCTTTTTAAGGAGTTAAAAAGGAGTTACGTCCGAGGTCACCGTCACTGAACTCCAGTCCTCAGGCCGTGTTTTCAATCAGCCTTTTGACATTGCAAACGAGTTCAATTTATTCTTTTGCAGTCAGGTCCCCAGTCCTCCCATGACTGTTGAACAATCTTTCACACGATATTCAGTATTTCGACCTCTTTTTCACAGGCCCTAATGAAATAATGGACATTATAAATAAACTAAAAGTCACTAGTGCTGGGCTTGATGAAATTCATTCGAGTAACGTTAAATTAATTGGTCACCACATTGCTGTCCCCCTTTCGTGCATTATTAATTCAGTTTTTAAGACTGGGTCATTTCCATCACAACTAAAAAAAAGGCTAAATTTATCCCTGTGTTTAAGAAAGGCGACAGAACATGCACAAATTATCGTCCTATTGCTATTGTGTCATTTTTTAGTGAAATAATTGAGAAGTGTATCAACTAAATACTTAGCTAAATTCGCCATTTTAATTCCTCATCAGTTCGGCTTTCGACTAACTTTTTCTACTTATCTTACTTTGCTTACTTTTTACTGATAACATTAAAAAAGCTATTGATGCTGGTAAATTTGCTGGAGCCTTATTCATTGATCTAACAAAAGCTTTTGATTCTATTAATCACAACAACTTGAGAGCTAAACTTCAAGCTATTGAAATTGTTGGACCTGCTTTAACACTAATTAATAGTTACCTATCTAATCGGCAACAGGCCGTCTACATTCATCCAACACTATCAAATTTTATGACTACTCATGGTTTTGGCTCGTAAAAACCCATAATTTTTTTTTACTCATAAAGGCGCTCCTCGAGGATCACTACTTGGCTGACTTTAATATTTAATTTATATAAACGACCTTCCTCAGATTAGTAATAACTCTGCAGCTTTTTTTTTAATGCAGATGACACATCTATACTTGCTTCTGATGAATCCATCCGCTCTTTGATTGTAAAACTAAACACAGACTTAAACAACATTTTAACCTGGTGCCGATGTAACCCCCTCAGTATTAATCCTTCAAAGACTAAGTTCATGATTTTTCATTCAAATCACAAGGTTCGTTTACATTATCCTACGATCAAACTTAATGACATGCCCATTGCTCCCGTTAACGAATGCTCCTTCCTGGGTGTTAATCTTGATGTCACTTTAAAATACACTAACCACATTGCGCACTTAAGAAGAGAACTAGCTTATGACATTAGAATCTTAATCAGAGCACGTCATCATTTTAACACTCCGGCCTTAATTACACTATACTATGCCTTTATTCGCAGTCACGTTAACTATTGTATCACGACATGGGGCAATACTTACCTAACTCATTAATTCCCAATACAGCACATATCAAACCAAGCCATTAGAATAATAACGTTCAGTTCATATCACAGCAGTACATCTTCGTTGCTTCACAGTTTTGACATACTCCCAATTCCTAGTTTATTTAATTATTATCTCGCCATTATACTGTTCAAGTCATTGAATCATCTTATAGCATTAAGTGTATTTCGTACTGTTGATCTTCTTAACACTAATCCTACTAGATTTGCGTCAGATGGAAATTGCTTACTGCCTGTAATGCGGACTTATTATGGTCGACATACCGCATATTTTTCTGCTTTATCTATTTAGAACACTCTGCCAACTTATCTCAAACACTGTTCATCACTTCGTACTTTTAAAAAGATAATTGTTTTCTTACTTACTGAATAATTAGGTTTATAACCCTCCCGTACTTCCCTGGCCATGGCTGAGTGCTGCTATCTTGCCAAATGGTTCACGCGCAAGATATTGTTACCATATTTACTACCATTATGGTTGTCCTGGCTGCTTGCCTTATTTTCTACGGAACTGCTCAGTGATAAAACAAATGATACCTAAATATCCTCATTGCAGCAAATATACGTCATCAAGAGCAACATTCCTTCCGCGGCGACACCTGATACAGTGTCATACCGAAGGTGGTCCATTCCCGAGACAATATACGGTGTGGTCACGTGGTCATCCTACTCAATCAATGGTTCATATTCATCAGATTTTGCATAGGCAATTTTAAGGTAGACAGTCAAGAGCTGTCCTATTTAAGTAGGGTATGTCTCAAATTGGTTTACAATACCTCAAATGCCCGACTGCGGTGTGTATTCTATAAAAGGGATGGTTCTATTAGGTGGCTGCTTTGAGGTTAGACAGCCTGAGATGATGCAAAACGTTGACAGGCTGGTTATGCGAGTCCTTCGATGTGTGTACAAAAAATAATGCAAATGCACAGCAGTTTGATGACTGATGTGAGATCTCAAGTGCTGCGGCTGGTTTGATACTGGAGTAGTCGAGCAGAGAAAGCTACACTCTTAAAAATAAACTTAGTAAATAGCTAGTAAATGCACGTTTTTACTAGGTTATTGTGTATTTACTACCTTCTGACTAGTTCTGTACTAGCCAGCGGATAGTAAAGCTAGTAAGTGCTGCCTTGTTTTACTAACCAGGAATGCTTCTTGGTAGTTTTTACTAAGTAACTACTAAGCAACTACTAACTTCACCGCTTTATGGGCCGACGAGCGATGGGGGCGGTGTTCCAGCAGCACCTACACGGAAAGCGTCCGATTGTCCAGTTTTTTTAGCGCGTTAGCAAGTTCTTGTCTTTCTGGGGCACATCGTGGACAGTGGCACAGCCGGTGGTCGATAGTTTCGTCGGTGCCGCAGACCTCGCATGCTGCAATGTCGGTCACTCCAATTAATGTAGAGTATGCCTTTGTGAAGGCAACTCCTAACCAAAGGCGACAGAGGAGCGAAGCTTCACGCCGAGGAAGTCCGAATGGAGGTCGGAGCTGCAGTGAGGAGTTTAATTGATGCAGTCGTGTAAGTCTTAAGTTTAGCGAGTTCCACTCGGTCTCTGAGAGACTGCGTGCCAGGTGTCGAAGCTGCCTTGCGGCGTCTGTCCTCCAAAGCGGAATTAGAACACTGTAGTCTTCTTGATGTGATGTTCGAGCAGCGTTACCTGCGGAATCAGTGCCACTGATTCCACAATGACCAGGTACCCATTGAAAGAGAACCTCGTGGCCTTTTTGTTGGACGGGATGGTGAAGTTTCACGGTTTCGTATGTCAGCTGTTCATGACATCTTACCATCACGCCTAAATTCACACGCCTAAATTAAGCATAACCCTAGGAGCTAGCAATGGACCTCATTTGACATTTTGCACAATGATTATGCAGAAAACCCGTCTATACGTGTTTCTTCTTGGAACCCTACCGGGTACGTGTCCTGTGTTTTTTGTGTTCGTGTTTTTTTTTTTTTTTTTTAGTGTTCTTAATTTTTATCATTGCGTCGTCTCGGGACTCTTTCTCCAACCCCAATCGGCTGCAATATTACAGGGCGCTGTACTGCTCAACCATTAAGTCGACGGGCTCTCATCTTTCTCTGAGTCATTCTTTGCAGACAGACGTTTTTGCAGTGAGAAAACAGAGGGTAACACTCTTTTCTTCTGTTTTTTTTTTTTTTTTACGCCCCTTTGTTCTCTCTGACGTCGCCAGCAGTAGGGAGTTGCACCGGCGTCGACGCGCGTATTGACGCCCAGGCTGTCTTTTTCATTCAGACGTTTCGCGACACGTAGTTGGCGCTATCTGCAAAGGCGTCTGACACACCGATATTACAAAGTTATTACCGGCTTCTGCGCCATGTGTCAGCGTGCCGTCACTTGTCGCTGGAACGGGCGCCACGCAAAGACGACTGTCCGGAGGCGTTGTTTATGTGTAGATGTCTTCTTCGCTACAAACTACGATGTGCGACGAAGAACGCAGACAGGTCGACAGGTAAAACGGAAGAAGCGATGAGCCTGTGTGTACATATCACCTCGGGACAATTTGTAAGCTAGAGTGGCGGAAGGGAAACGCTCAGCCATGGCGAGAAAAAAAGAAGTGACAGGTTCCAAAACCCGATACTTAAGTCAGCTCAGTCAGATACCTTGCAGCGGATGCAGCCTTCAAAGAGGCATCGCTCCTTGTAATTGCCGCATACACGAGGTGTCAAGCCGCAGCAAACAAATGCTAGGTTGGCGCGTTGAGCAATGGCTTGTTCTCGAGACACGTCTGTATACGGTGAAGCAACCAACGTCGGGCGCATTCTCACACTGTTAGGAGAGCACCAATTTGTTCTTTTTAACTTGACTTCGTTTTCGTTCCAAAATATGGGGGTCAGAGTCTAGAGTCAAAGAAAGTTGTCCGAGAGGCTGCTTTCGAGGAGAACGTTACGGTGCTTTGGAGCTTTTGGGGGATGACACCTTGTCACGGAGATTGTTGGGCTATCATTGTATCGAGCACTGGGACCCTGTCTGCCTCCGGCGTCAAATATGTTCCGTCATAAAGTAATGACAATGCAATGCACACCGAAACTTACACCTCGTATAGAATTAACACATTTGAAGCTAGAGAACCTTTTGTTGACAATTTATAGCAATCGTTCACAATACAGATGTTGTAAACAAGCCTCACTGTAAATGAATTTTCTTAGGACACATAGGCTACTTCATCAAAGTTTTATACTTACGGCTTAGCTGCAAGCGGCGTTGCCAAGGCGAGTTCTGGCATGTCCAAACAACCTTCAGAGGCACTGATTTATTTTCTTAATGTTAGAGTGCTATAACTTGTTTTTACAGTGTAATGTGATTTTTTTTTTTACTTTTAAGCAAACAGAAAGCAATGCAACGCTTTTATCAATTTCCTGGTTAAAGTGTAATTTTTTACGCGATATATAGCACTTCCATGACCTCTGTAGCAACGTATATCACCCGTTAAAAATGATTTATGAGAAAGTAAGCAAATATGTTCAGTCAAACGAGTGGTAATGATATTGATGAAGCCGCGCACTTGAAATGGATACGTTCACATACACATGAATAAGGACATACACAGGCGCTGGGTAAAGTGGTAAACTCAACAAATAAAGCGGCTGGCTCACATTCACTTGTCAAAATATATAATGACAAACGTGTTTGTCATTATATATTGACACGTTATCAGAAGATTCTACTGAAATAAATTTCGCTTCAACCAATAAAAAGTTAAATACATGCAAACATTTAGCTGGCATATATCAAGGACAGCGTCATCTTTTAAGAGTCAACTGCCAAAGACCCACACGTGTTTCCAAATGTAGTCTCTACCTTATGCTGATGTCTTCACAGAAATAACTCATGTCTGCAGAGCATTACACGAAGACTGTTAGAAGCTCTACATAAGAAGGCTCTCCGCCGGTGCTGGCTCTTCAAAGGTTCCATGCCAATGCGTTAATAAGGAGCTTTGGGATTCTACCGGACAACATTTAAAGAGCTCACTAGTATCTGTACTGGCTGTACTGAAATGCTGCAAAGCTTTACTCTAGATTTTCTATTTTCTCCTTTATGTGAGAATTATTTCCAAATCACCTAGACTCCGGCTTCGACTGCCATTGCGTTTCTTGCGTTTCTTGCGTTTCCAAGATTTCGTTTCAACTTTGTTAATTAATAAAAACTTCGGAATTCTTCTAAACAACCCTTAATGGTCTCACTAGCATCCTAGCATCTACAGTGAGTCCGCTCACTATTTTCGATCATTCACCTCGCCACCTATACTCTCCTACCTGTGAAGCGTCTTTGTAAATTCATTTAAGAACATAATGTCCTTTGTCGCCCAGAATGGAGCGGTAATGTTCGGGTGAAACGGATGGATGCACCGACTCGGCAAGGCATGGATGAACTCTTAACAGCTATATGGTACAGTGATGCAGGTGTTTGTTATTATTTTCATTATCGATGTCTGTTAACAGCAAGTTCTTTATCCTGTGCACAAGTAAAATAATGTGCTGCCTAGGATGAAAATCGTAAAGGCATTCAGGACAACAAATGTCTAAAGGCACAGTTGCCTCTAAAGGCGCAGTTGAAGACGGAGCAGGGTTGAGCTTTTCAGCTGGTTTAGTAATGGAGTTAGTCGTGCTGTCTGACCGAAATTATTCTGCTGCTATTGGCGTGAGTCTAGGCTGCGACAAAGCAATCACCTAGGTGACCTATACTAGAGCGATGGGAGCCTTTCGTAAGCCCAGTTCATTCGTCACTTAATCTAAGTGCCTGCTTCCCTCTGCTAAAAAAATTGCGAGCAGGGTGTCAAAGCACTGTCGAACGCAGTCCGTAGTCAAACTCAGCGGTTGTGAAACTTTTGTCGATCAACACATGTGAGCTCGGAATTACGTGTTACACTTCGCGATTGACATCTGCGGAAGATGAACCGGGTGTTTCGAACACCTCCCGTATTTTCTGAAAACGGCATAGCATAGCTGAATTTATTTATTTATCAATTATATTATTCACTAAAGTACGAATATGGTATCGCGAGATAATCGCCATCAAACAATTTCTGAACTTTAATTTACTAAGTCACTTTATCTAATAACGACAGTGCACATTTTGCAGTCGTGGAACTTGAGCCATTGTGTGCTCAAGGCACGTTCGTTTATGAGATTCGTCACTTAATCTAAGTGCCTGCTTCCCTCTGCTAAAAAAATTGCGAGCAGGGTGTCAAAGCACTGTCGAACGCAGTCCGTAGTCAAACTCAGCGGTTGTGAAACTTTTGTCGATCAACACATGTGAGCTCGGAATTACGTGTTACACTTCGCGATTGACATCTGCGGAAGATGAACCGCAGATGTCAATCGCGAAGTGTAACACGTAATTCTAGGACTCGAAACTAGCCCCACTTCAGAGACATGCGTGCGCACATCTTCGCGCGATTTCATAGGTGCTCAACGATTAATTTTTCCATGCAGCCTTCCTTACACGCCCCCTGGCATACGTGGATAAAATGTAGAAGACAGTGAAGAGGAAAATGATACCGAAAACGGTGGGAAAACCCAGAGAGGAAGAAGAGAGCAAAACGACGAGTGCGAACTGCCATTACTATACTATGGCAATACAATAGGGGCGGCTTCGTTCAGCGAAGAGGCCTTCCAAAAACGGCTGAATATTGTTACTTAGTTTGCAATGAACGCATATTGCAGGGCAGTTGTACATATCTTGTCTTTTTCAAAGCGAAGCTTTGCTTGTGAGCCCTCCCGGACTTTCCTGAGCGTGGCTGCTGAGTGCTTCTGGGTGCAGCTATGAGCTACTGCTGTCTTAATGTATAGCTCAAACATACAAAGAAACTTAATCACGTGCCTGATGGTGGGATCGAACCTCGGTCTCCCAATACATCAGCCCGATGCTCCAACCATTAGGCCACAATTGATTTTTTTTTTTTCATTCCTTTCTTTGCATTACAAAGCCATATACATTTGAACGTTAAACCACGTCATCCATACTTTGGCCCTAACATGAAATTTGAAAACGTTTCAGCTTGACTAAATCATCAAGCATAGCCACCAACTCAGCAGGCTCCCTCTGCGCACGATATACGTATTTGGAACATTTGCGCAAAGTGGCCGATTGAGTTCGTATGTTACGTGCTCAGTTTTCCACGAACAAATTGTGCCCTGTGAGAAGGGGAAAAAAACTATAGATGGCTTGCACTGACGTCATTGTAGCCGCCATGTTGGTACACCGACACGATGATAAGCTGGGTCCGTAACGTCACGTGAAAGCTTTCAATAAGATGGATTAGACTGAAGTGCTCGTAGTCGCCATGTTGGTGCCCCGACACGGTGATAAGGTGGGTGCGTGACGTCACGCGAAAGCTATCAATAGCTCTTTGAGATGGTCGCGCCGCGTGTGTAACATTGCGTAGCACGGGTACGCGAGAGCACATGCGCACGCACCCGAGCAGATGCGAAGGAGCTGTGTTTGGACAGCTTGTAAACCTGGATGATGTGGCTTGGGCGAGGGCCTTCGGTTTGATCTTTCACTGGCATTCCAATAACACAGAAAGTAACACTGGTTTTAACACTATGTGTGCATTTAAACAAAGATTTGGTGCATGTTGATTCCAACAAGGTGCGTTGGATCTGCCGCAATTTTTTTTTTCGTTTTGTTTTTAAAGACAGTGTCTTGGTGAGTTACTCCCACTTTTCCATATCAGGCTTATGTGTTGCAAGTCTCTTTCGTGGGTTGATGTCGGATATAGTGCAGTCCTAAAATGTGGGTTGATGCCAGTGGGACAGGTGGTACCTGTGGTACCGGTGGCACAGTGGCGCCAGTGGTAAGAAGAGGGTTCTCGCATTCTTCCCTCGTGACAGCTAGCGTTTTGAGACGCTGTCATTGGGACGCTGCGCCTCTGGTCGAAGACGCAGGCGCTGTCGTTTGAGACACGGCGAAATGCGAGTCTCTCAGAATGAATTATATAGTTCATACACCCCATTGTCTTTCATCGACGTCAACTAGAGGTAGAATTGCATTCCAACTTTTTTTTTTCTTTGTTTTCCCAACAGTGCAATTATAACTAACGGAAGTGCGCGTGACGGCATCCTGTCACCGTTGCTCTGGCATAAAACAAACATTGTTCTCACCTCGGCGCCTTTCCTTTCTCTGGTGGGAGCGCGGACGAAAATATCTCGCAACGTTGTTGACGCAAGGTGCATTTTAGAGGTGTCTGCAGCCACCTCTTGTAGCGAGGAGCACTCAGCATCTGTCTTTGCAGTTACACGGCTGTCAAATACAGCCACTCCCAGGTTTTCAACCCTGCTCTGTCAAATGTCCCTCTAGCATGCGCTGTTTTGAAACACACGCATGTTGTCCCGACCTGAGGGTAATCTCACAAGGTCATTATGAGCACCGATCATTGTAATCGCATGATTCGCTCAGCAGGAACACATAAAAATAGATTAAGCGCGAGTCAACGCGAGCGATCTCAGTTTTATCATTAGGTATCCAGAATTGTAGGTCACAAGATAGGCAATTAACAATACCCGGTTAAAGCTGGCCAGCGACGACATATTGACTTTCTCAACACAGGCTATTAAATCTTAACAAGGACGCACCGGAGATGTGACAACCAGATTACTGATTTTTACTACTTCACCCAGACACAAACACTGTGCTGCACGTTTCCGCCAAGAGAATTAAATGCCGGAGCTGATTTTCGTTCAATGTTTTAAACGAAGGCCTGAAAATGACGAGGAAAAGAGAGGGTGACGCTCAATAGCTCTTGCTCCTTGTCCCAGCTTCTCGCTCATCTTCGTATTCTTCGTGCTGCTATATGGTACAGTGTAGCACTACTGTTTGAAGTCATGCGTTCGCGTCGCGCGGGGACCACAATGTCGCACTCATGTACTCCAGCGCTGGAGTCGTTTGCTCTGCAGCCCCGATTTGAAAACGTTGTTTTTTTGCTTTTTTTGTTTTTTCTCGCCGGCTGGGCGAAGATGGGGAGAAGCCGAGCCGTGTATCGGCGGCACCGCGAACTTGCTCTTGTGCCGAGCCGCGCCTTCTCGGAAGGAAGAGGTTAGCGATGATGAGAGCCCTGCTTTCGCTTCTGCGTACTTGAGCGTGCCCGCGTGGATGACACGTCCGCGGGTAGCTCGCCGTGGGCGACACAAGGCGCCGCGCTTGTTCGCCGAGCCGCTATAAATCACACTTGCGCCGCGGCTGTTCCACAGGGAGAACCGGCCGGAAGCCTGGGGCGTCGTGCGCGAGCTCCGTGGGCCCCGGCTCAGGAATGCGCGCACGATGTCGCTGCTGAGCGCCGCACGCAGGACCGCCTTTTACTCGCGCGAGCGCGGCAGTCAGAAAAAGAAGAACGAGATCAGACGTGAAAGCCAGCTGCGTGTTCAACGCACAGATGACTGCGTAAACAACGATACTTAGCTCTAGGAGCGAGCGGCGTGTTAGACGAAGGTCTGATAAGGGAGGATGAGCTTCGAGTTTTCCCACACGTAGGATATGGTTCGCAAATGCTTATGCGTTTCTCATTGCATTTTTGAGGATGTGGTGGTGCTGTGATGATTGCACATTTCATGTGCGGCTTGCCTCAGTTCTGTGGGGCAGAGACAAGCTTTTTGCATGTCCGCAAACATATTCGACCACTCTCTGCTGTATAGACTATTTTACGGAAGCGTCTAGGTGCCGCCATCTTGGGTTGTTAACGCTGCTGTTTTCTGTCTTTAACAACGAAGTGCATGATACTAAAGTCGATTCGCAAGCATGAAAATAGTTGTATAAATACGCTCAGCGTTTCATGACCCTGTTACGTGACTTCACTTCTCATAAAACTTTGAAATTGTTTGTGTAACTGCCCAAGATGCCGACGCCCATGAATCGAATATAAAATCATCTGTAGGAACAGATAGTTCTCAACTTCTGAGTCCTGCTGCATGGCATCCAAACTGTTCAGGTAAAAAGACCTGCTTCGCATTTTATGGACGACTTTATTATGTGGCGTACTGCGATCACGTTGGACACTTTCCCGCGTGTGCATACATACCAACGCGTTACTCCACCTAATCTATCTTCCCTGCTTTCCTGATGATACACTTTATTAAAATAAAAAGTAAGAGTAGCAGTTGTGGAGAGGGTCCCTCAGTCCAGGGTCCCGCCGGGCAAGCCTTTCATCGCTGCAGCGATGAAGGTTGCCAAGTACCGCTCAGCAAACAATGATGCTGCGAGAGTCAACCAAGCAGCCGTAGGGGTAGGGGATAGGTTGGTGGATGTTGGGGGGAAGGGTGGGGAGGAGGGCAGGACCACAGCATGTGAGAGCCATTTGGATGACCGCCACACCTGTGACATCGCGGAGGTGGCTCTTCCGCGAATGCGCGAAGGAGATGTATGCGTGTGGGAGAAAGAAGAGAGCCCGTCTGGGCTTGTCGGATGATCGAGGACGCCGTGTGCGCGAGATAGACAGAGTTGTAAAGGCGGAAACGCACGGCGGGCGAGTCAATAGGGCAGGAGAGAAATGGGAGGAGGTCGGGAATCATGTGAGCTTGGCCCGGGGAAGTCGGGAGCCTGACGAAGAGTGTCACAGGCGAGCCGGTTAGCCCGTTCGTTCCCCGACAGTCCCGCGTGGCCAGGTATCCACACGATTTCAACTTTTGTACTCAGACTATTTTGGAGAATGTGTGCCAGAGGGGTAGGAAGTTCCCCGCGTAATAAGGAGTGACACACGGCCATGGAGTCTGTGAAAATGATAGGAAGGTACGGGGTGTTGGGGGGAAGATAGCTGCAAGCACCTACTATCGCATGTAGTTCAGCAAGTGCGGGATCTGTAATCGAGAGGACTTCCCTATGGAGAATAGCATAGCTGCCCGAAAGAACCACTATGTCAGAGCCGAGTGAGGAGACGCTAGCGTCCGTGTAGCAGAAATGACGGTTTGGATGAGTGCGGATGAAATGCTGAAAATAGCGGATTCTAGCCGCGCGGCGTTGTGCGTGTATACAGTGATTCATGTTTTGAGGTAATGGCGCGATGCGTAGAAATGCCGTGCAGGATGACGAAAGTGCCGTAGAGGTGGTGGAGGGGGACGTGGAGACAGAGAAGCCGACATAGGCCAGGATGTGGCGTCTCTGAGTGGTGGTGCTCAGGCGAAGTTCCTGATGGCGACGGTGAGCCAAGATAATCACTTCTGTAGTGTTGTGGACGCCCAACTGAGCTAGGCGGTCGTTGCTGGCACTGATTGGGAGGCCCAAAGCGATTTTTGTTGCTTTGCGTACGAGTGCGTCAAGGCGATTAAGGTCCTGTTGGCGAAGAGTTAAATAAGGGAGCTGGTAGTGATAGCGAGATAGAAGGAGTGCGTCACGAAGACGAAGAAGTTCAGATTCGCGAAGGCCCCTAACACGGTTAGTGACGCGACGCATTAGGTGTAGAATTTGTTCCCCTTGCTGGAGAATGTGCCGGATTGCGGAAGAGGCTCCACCATCGGCTTGGATGTGGAGGCCGAGAATTTTTATGCATTTTACTAGAGGAATGGGATGACGATCCAGTAGTAGTGCTAGGGGAGGGGGTTGCCATCGCGGATGGTGGACAAAGAGGAGAGGAGATTTAGCGGGTGAGCAAGAAAGCCTGATTGTTTTGGCGGCAGTCAAAAGGTAGCAAGGGCGTCCTGTAGGCAGTCTTGTATCCCGGCGAACCCAGATAAGACCAGATGGTTATGTCATCTGAATAGATAGTATAGCGGATGGAGGTTAATGGTTCGAGGGCGCGGTGAACGATGCACATGGCGAGGTTGAAGAGCAGAGGAGAAAAAACTGAGCCTTGCGGTATACCGCGCTGAGGGTCCTCAAATCAGCCATCTCTCTCTTTTTCTTTCTCTTTTACACACAGTGCTAATTTCTTTTCCAAAGGGTTCCTGCAGATGCTGAGTCGTGCGGTGGACCCTCATGTTATTTAGCGGCGTTTATTTTTCATTTTCTTGTTTTGATTTATTGAACGTTAATATGCGCATCATAATTATAAGCAGTCCTTGAAGCGTTTCAAGCCTGCCTGTCTGTCCGCCTGTGTTCATTACTGCATGGTGTGTGCCGTCTTCATATAGCCTCTTCGAACTTACCATATGGCGAGGAAAGCAAAACGTCGTCCACTGCGGTACTAAATACATGCCACTGCTGAAAGTGCAGATCTAGGAGCCGGATGCCCTTTCCACTTTGCTATAATGAAACTTCCTCGTCTTGCCGTTGGTGCGTGCTTTGTAACGTGCGAAATCAGGCTCCGTAAGTGGCTGCGCATTGATTTCGATGGAAGCGCAGCAGGATATATATGCTGACGTAGCATATCTGGTGCACTATGGAGCCATAGTGCCTTTCAGTACTGCAACCAATCTAAGCGTTCCTATCGCAAAGAAGACTCTAATTCACTGTCTTAGATTCAAGTATACGAAGAGTCGTTGGCACCGTCGTTGTCGTATCGTCGTTGCTGCTGGGCCATAGTCGTTGATATTACACCATGTTCGTCATTTTTATCCTCATTTTTATCCTCGTGTCGTCGTCGTCGTATAGCAGTTGTCATCGCGCCGTTTAGTGAGTCATTAAAGTACATGTCTTTCTCACGTCCCATGCCTGAACCAAGCGTGACCAGCCGAACAAAGAAACCCGATCGGCCGGTTTCCTATAGCTTGATGATAATTGCTTCTCGAAGTAAAAATATAAATAAAATCAAGCGCGAAGTTGCTTTCAGATACAAGTGCAATGAACGTACGACAGAAAACGTATAAGGTTTTCGGTCATAGGGCACTTGATGATATCAGTAAGGCAGAGGAGGCCCCTAAGTCTTAGGGTAAAAGCTGCAGAAAGATTGCCAAGACGCTGTGTCTGCTTCAAACTACTAGAAGTTTCAGAATTATAAGTAAATGTCTATGGCACACGTGGGATATTGTAGTTAAATGAATATCAGTGTGTATCGGTGACTTAGTGTTTCTTTGTTGTTTTTGGTTGTTTATGTAAAATAGCCAATGAAGGCGATCAAATGACTTCGCCCTCGAGACATCTGCTACTGTCACTAGCAACAACGTTCTGCCTGATACTGGGGGTCTCACAACGCAGGTTGTATGAGGAACACCGGCAGCTGGGCTTTAGAGGAGTTGAGCATCGATGGTGCACGAGATGAGACCAACGGGAAACCGTCGGCGTTAGTCTGCACCCATTAAAAGGCTTAGACTTAGCATGACATTATAAGTCCGTTACACTCAGACCAGCATATGCACCACGGTGTGGTATATACACATCTGCTCAACACGCACGCTAATGAGTGTGCGCTCAATGCTCATGGCAACAGTGGAAGGTAGAATGCTGCCCTGACTCTGCTGCAGAGTCTACTGAGCGGAGCGTGACGGTGCGATCACTTAACGTTGTCGTTTTACAGCGTAAGCTGTTATGGGCTCATTCCAATAGCCGTTTTGGTTCGCCATGACGTCTGCCGAGGCGGCGGCCGTGTCCGTAACCACTATCGCCGGAAATGCAGAAAAAGTACCCGGTTCCCGCCGGAATCAAATCCGCGCCCGCTGCGTGGAAGTCGGATACTATACCACTGAGCCACAGGTCGTCTGCCCTACGCAGGCGCGCAGGCGCAGATGACCCGAGCCTCCGCCAGTATGGTGGCGCCATCTAGTTAAGGTGCCTGCAAACGCAGCGTGCGCAGGCGCAGACGACAAGATGCGATTCAGACGAGGCGAGCAATCAACGCGATCCCGATGTGAGATGTGCGCCACGTATTCTGGTTATCTCTTCGGTACATGTTATGGCGTCTCCTCGCAAGGTACGAACCGCTGCTGAAGCTAATCGTAGAGCTACGTACGCGGCTACAACCAGGCATCATCGGGCTCAGCAGACTGCTGTGCAGAGAACATTACAAGCCGCAGCTCACCGTCGACGCCGGGTGGACAGTTCAGATCGTCCTCGTCAAAACGAGGCGAAGAGAATTTGCCGCGAAGACCCTGTTGTGCGTGGTGCCGAAATTGGAGCTACTCTTGAGCCGCTACACCAGCTTACGCTGTGACTGTGCTACGTGTGCCGCGCAGGCCTGTGACTTTTTTGCAGTCACCCGCACTGCGCGCATTCAGATACCTCTTAGCTCTCCATGTGCGAGCCGCGTATGCGCCGTCGATGCTGTGACGACATGGCGGCGCCAACGGCAAGAACGCATCTCGGGTGTATAATTGCTAGCACAATAAAATAATAATGAGTGAAAACGGTGTACTAGCGTTTTCAAGGACGTCAAAAGTGAATTGATGTGGTCCTTGTTGCTGTTATTCAAGCTATGCTAACTTGCTCCAACCTGAGCACATGGTCGTGCATGAGAAGCACAAGTGAGGAGCTATCATACAGGTTACTTTACTAAATACTTCGCGAAATTGGAGTTGCAGCATTATGCTGCCACTGTAAAGACGGACGTGGCTTCATCGTTTACCTTGAAAGCGGAAAGGTGGCTCTGCCATATGACAACAGGAGAGCTGGACAGAATTCCACTTTATCGGCTCAATCATAATTGTTTAATAAATTGTTTACAGCGTAAACTGTTATGAGTTCATGTCAGTAGCCGCTTCGGTTGGCGATGTTGTCCGCCGCCGCCGGTGTCCGTCGCAGCTATCGCCAAGAATGAGCGCTATCGCGAAAAATGCCCAGATCTAGCCCGTATCGAACCCGGGCCCTCTCTGCGCTGACGTCAGCGACTCTACTACTGCGCCACGCCAGCGCTTGCTATCCGCGGCGGGAACATGCCCTATATACACGCTTCCTAGCGCGCGAGGAGTCACGCAATGTGAGATGCGCGCCGCGTACCGTCGATACGTGCACACATTGCATTGCAGTTGCATATTATTATACCAGGTGGCATGCCATGTAGCAGTTGCATAGGTAGCTGTAAAAGCAAGATGTAGATAAGTTCTGAGGAAGAAAAAGAAGATTGAGGAGATGTATAGAAAAATTCTAGAATGCAAAACATGTATCGAATACCTGATTAAATCAAGCATGTGACTATTTGCCACCACCCCGTTTCAAAGGGGATGCCAATAAATCCGCATCGTCATCATCACAGCAGGATCGTATTGTGCCACGTGTCACATGATGTGAGATGCGCGCCGCGTAGCGTCTATACGTGAGAACTTTGTATAGAAGTTGCGTTGTATTCCACCAGGTGTTACGACATGTATCAGTTGCACCGTATCGTGCCACGTGTCAAGGAATGTGACATGTGCTCCGCGTATTCATCTTGAAACTGCAGCGCGCACACAAGAAACGAGGACAGTAAGGCAAAGGTAACAGACAGGCGCTGACTCACGTCAAATCACAAGACTAAAATCGGTAGGATTCCCAGATCACATTATTTGTAGAGCGGCTGAAAAAACTATTAGGTTAGTTAAAATTGTCGAACCAGGGCAGTCTATAGAAGCAGAGATGACAAGCAGAAAAAACGCATTGCTGTCGTGCCCATGTCCATCGCTTTTCCCACAGACTAAAGAACGTTGCCAGCAAGTTTGGTGTTGACGTTGTTTTCAGCGCCCCTGACAAGCTGCAACGAATATGTCAAGCGGTGTCCAAAAAGATTGATCAATAACTAACAAGAATAAGTGTGTCTGCGCCTTAAAAGAAAATTCCGAGCTTGTAAAATGCAAAGTTGGTATAGTATACATATTGCCACTAACTTGCGGTAATGTTAACATAGGCCAGACCGGTCGGTGTGTTAATACTCATCTAAAAGAGCATCAAAATTCACTCGACAAAGATAACCACTTACACCTAGCCAACTATTGCAAAAGCTGTCATTGTAAACCTGTCTATTCTGATACCATGATTTTGTTTACTCATAGAAACAAACTAACACGCGAAATAACCGAGGCCTTCCATATCAAAAAGCGTGCGGAAATGTGCGTAAGTGAGCCATCTATAACCCTAACTGACAAAGATTTTGCCTATTTGAGGGCCACCTGATGTTGTTAAGATACGTAGACGTTCTGTGTATATATTTTTTTCAAAATGTCTGTATCATTTTTATTTCCATTCCACATCCTCTTGCGCATGCTCACTTTAGTCAGATTGGGTATATATATATATATATATATATATATATATATATATATATCATCCTATATATGACATCATCATGTCATATATATAGTCATATATATATATGACTATATATATATATATATATATATACGTGTGTAATTTCCCTCCAAAATAAACTGAGTTGCGAGTCAGCGCCTGTCGGTTAGCTTTGCCTTATTGTCCTCGTTTATTGCGTGCGCGCTGCAGTTTCAAGATGAATAGCTACCAACTCGCCCAACTTTCAGTACTTTTACACTACTACGCGTAGTCTCGATACCTGTGTTTACTCTTCGATAAACGTTATGGCGTCTCCTCGCAAGGTATGAACCACTGCCGAATAAGCGAATTGTAGAGCTACGCGCGCGGCTGCAACCAGGCAACGTCGGGCACAGCAGACCGCTGTGCAGAGAGCAGCACAAGCCGCAGCTCACCGTCAACGCCTGGCGTACAGTTCACTTCGTTCTTGTGAAAACGACGCAAAGAGACTTCGCCGCGAAGACCTTCTAGCGCGTGCTGCCGAAAATGGAGCTCCTATGGAGCCACTCCTCCAGCTTGCGTTGTGATGGTGCTGCGTGTGTCGCGCAAGCCTGTGACTTTTTTTTTTCTTTTTCCCCTGGAAATAATTGCTGTGGATTTTGCTACAACCGAGCCACGAGTTTAAAAGCGCTGGGAAATCAGTCTTCTTGCCGCCGCACCGTGACGCTTCCGCTGCATCTCGCACGTTTTCAATGCGAGAAGCCGTGCACCTGTTCTACGAACACACGCCTCTCGCGTCTGAATGCCTGTCATTCCTGCCGAGACGCTCAGCACGAACATGAGAGCGATGCCACACACTGATCGCAGTAGAGCAAGAGAAAGAAAGCCGTCTTAGTGAGCCCACGCAAAAAAAAAGAAAAAAGAAAAGAAAGGAGGCGCCCTACCTGGTTGGTAGGGCGCCTATGTGGTGGAAAAAGGGACCGGGGCAAAGTGAAAAAGAGGCGACAAGGGGCAGCGTCGTGAGCGCCGCGCACGGATTACTGCGCCTCATTGTTGCACCTACGTGGAAGCTGGCGTTAAAACACCCGTGTCCTGACCGGCGTCAAAGTGAGGCGTCGAGGCACGCGGCCCGCACTGTGAGCTCCGGCGTCGCCTTCGGGCGGGCGCGCGGACGGCTGCTCTCGCGCCATCGCGGCGTGGCTGGGCTGTGAGCGATGGCCGTGAGGTGCACAATTAGTCACCTTATTTTTTGTTTCTTCCTGTCGCCCAACGACTGTCGTTTCTCTATATATACTGCCGGCTCTCTGGGGCCGCTTTGTGCGCGCTTCGCGAGATGTGTCATAGATACAGAGCTTCGGAGACAAATAGGGCTGTGTTCGCGGCGCGCGGCGCTGGTGATGTGCGTGTTATTTCTGTAGCGTTTGGCCATTGTTAATTGTGCGACAGCGCCTTTTCACTGATCGTTCAGCGGCTTGAGCGCAGCGAGAAAGCATTAAGGCACTGTTTGCGTTCGCAAGTTGCTCGAGCCTCTATTTTGGGCAGTCAGACTGGCTGGGTCGTGACTGTTGCTTGTTGCGCGGCGCTCGCCCAGGATAACGGAGCCCCGCGGCGGATCTCGCAGCGAAGCACCGGCACCCGCCAACAAGTCTGGCGAGGACTACTCGCGGAGTCAAGGAGCAGTGCATTAACGGATCGCGCTTTTTAATCGCGTTTGTCGGATGCCATGCGGTACACACCGGCGGGCAGCCATCTTCTATTCCTTACGGAACGCGGCAACCTCCGGCTACTTCGAAAAAAAAAAAGAACAGTTTTGTTTGGCATATTAATGCATTTTTAATGCGTACATGTTACTTTGACATGCTGAGTTTTCGTGGTTTTGTGACGTCACATGACAGACATGCGAAAGGTGCGCAAACCAGAAACTTTTGGCTAAGAACTGAGGGCTAATGGCGAAAAAGGCGTACAATCGGAAATATGTATTTCTTTTTTCGTTTGTTTGGTCTACTCATGCGTAATCAGCAGGCACATGTCACATCATATGGGGAGCTTTCGCTGTTTTCGTGACTCGCGAAGCAGACAGGTGAAGTCTGTCTGGCGAAGTCTCGCCTGAAAACCTTTTACCAATCCTGTAGGCTAGCGTGATAAATAAAACAGAAACAGATTGAAATAGTTTTACGTTATAGCGCCCCGTATTAGAGGGAAAATTTTTATTATTCATTAGTTTTCTCACTCTCAGCTTAGCAGACAACCTATCCATGCCCTCATTTTGAAATACCTGACTGATCCTTGTTAACTTAATTGCATAACTTTTGCGTGGCCTCAGTCCCGACGACACTTCCCGTATGCTAGCCCCCCTGCCAGCTCATTTTGGGTGATTTCCACGCTCGAATTACTCATCCTCCAGTGGACGTGCGGTACTAACAGACGGTGATCAGTGTATAAGCACCAAGGTTTCTTAGCAGATAATACGAGGCCGAATTCCCAAAGCCTTTTTCGTAAGTGCTCTTTGTTATTGGCGGTCCACCTTCTTTATTTAGGTCCAGCATCAGGATTGGCTGGAATTTTCTCTTACGAACAATGCTAGCGTACGAGTTGTCCTGAATGCGGGTCATGTTTTTTTTGTTTTTTTTTTTTTTTTTAACTTGGCTCCGGCAATCATTCCATTCTTGCTATTGTCACGTAGTAGTGACGCTGAAGAAAACAGTCGTAAAACTGTGTACAACGAAACTGGTTGTTTATTGGGCGAATCTGTGCCCACAAAAGCAAGGTACACTCAAAGCACAACGATAACGGCGAACACAGTCGGCGATCGTCGAAAATCTGATCAGCGGCGAAACGCGTCGGCTTTTATACCTGAGTCATCGAAGGTTCTAGATTAATCCCTGATGCCCGCGTGTCTTCCAGAAAGTTCTACAGAATTCGCGTCAGTCATGCAATCAGATAACATATATAGCGTCGGTGAAAACAGGCAATGGAAAGAAGCATCGATAACGTTCTAGAAACTTCCGATACAGGCGCGTCCTGCGCCGAGCGATAACGTTTAACATTTGTTAGCCGGTGGAAAACGGCCACCGGTGAAAGATAAACATCTATACGTGTCAATACCCTCCCCTTAAAAAGCATCGTCCCGATGCTACAAACAAATGTGAAAGCGAAAACAAAACCACACGTAATAAAGAAAAAAAATAAAGTAACAAAGTACCTAAGTTCGTCAGCGGGCGTAGAAAGGCTTAAGACGCACCACATGGACGACTTCGGGTCGTGCGCGGCGCCGCTGTGATTGCGAAATGCCGTCTGGCACGACCTCATAGTCCAGTGCGCCAATACGTCGGATGATCTTATATGGTCCGAAATAGCGACGTAAGAGTTTTTCGCTAAGTCCTCGTCGGCGTATCGGAGTCCAGACCCAAACACGGTCTCCGGGCTGGTACTCGACGTAGCGTCGTCGAAGATTGTAGTGTCGGCTGTCGGTCCTCTGCTGGTTCTTGATGCGCAGGCGGGCGAGCTGTCGACCTTCTTCGGCAGTGCAAATATTGCAACTCTAGATTTTGCATCCATCGGTGA